>NW_005871343.1:242836-434466 GCF_000147115.1 Myotis lucifugus | reverse complement strand
ACAGTGTGTGCATTCCATGGTAAATTAGCTTCATCTTGGTGAGAATGGTCCTGCCCCACATTTTCTTGGCCTCTTTCCCAAGCACTAGCTCTGTCCCCATTTCAGAGGCTCCCCAGCAAAGTTTCCAGTTTCCCGTTTCCTGCTGAGAATGGACTTCCAGCCACACTGACTTCCGCCCTGAGGCTGGGTGGGTGAAGCACTCTGTGCCACCATCTGCCCCACAGCGTTCTCTGTGGCTCCTCCAAGCCACACCTCTGTGCTCACTGTTTAGGTTCTGTCTCTACAGAGCATCCTCCACAGCCTGTGGACAGCAGCAGATCACTGGGAGGGCAGGGCAGGGCTGGCAACCTCTTTTCCTGAAATTTGTAGGCATGGATGTAAACTCAATAACAGAGCCTTGGCAACAGTCATGTCCTCATTGCAGCACTTCAAAAAAAATAGACTTTATGTTTTAGAGTAAAATGGAAGAGAAGGTAAAGAATTTCCCATAAGTCCCCTTCCCCCACACATGGGCAGCCTCCCTCACTATCAACATCCAGCACCAGAGTGGGACACTTGTTACCATCATAAACCTATGTGGACACATCATTATCACCCACCCAAGTCCACAGTTATGTAAGAATTCACCCTGGGTGTTGTACATTCTTAGAGTTTTGATAAATGTATAATGACATGTAGCCACCATTATAGTATCATACAGAGTCATTTCATTGCCCTACAATCCTCTCTTCTCTGCCTGCCTATTCATCCTTTCCTCCCCCGAAGCCCTGGCAACCACTGATTTTTTTACTGTCTCCATAGTTTTGCCTTTTCCAGAATGGCATATGTATAGTTAAAATCATATAACCTTTCAGAGTGGCTTCTTTCACTTAGTAATATGCAATTAAGTTTCTTTCATGTCTTGCTGTTGACCTTAAGCTACAAAACCAGTTGAATACAGTCTACAACTTCATTATTCCACTAATTTCAAAGCTTCCTCTTCCAGCATCACAGGCTGGACTTCTCCCTGCTCCTCTTATGTCTCTAGTTTCTATGGGGTTGGGGGCTGGAAGAGGGATTGCAGATAAAAAGCAAATGTCTCTTTACTTTTCAATTGTCACCCTCTCCTTTGCTGTCACTATTTCTCAGCTAACACCACTGTGGATCAGGTACCACCTGTGGGCAGCCAGGGTACAAACAAGAAGGCTCAGGCATAGACGCTTTCTACAGTGCCCATTTATCCTTTCCGAATGATGAGAGAGCAGGGTCTCCTGCTGGCTACTTTCTGCTCCACCATCTTTCTTCATCCACTTCTTATTTCAGTACACACAGTCTGCTGCCTAAACAGAAGCCTGAATGCCAAATGAAGTTCCCATCTCCCCTTCTTAAGGCACCCCCATCTTTATGAGGACTTCTCTTGAAGCCCTTACCTGATTTCAGGTTGAGGGTGTGGGAACAGAGAGAAGGGGAAGAGAAAGAAATGACGTCTCTTCAGGAACATTCCGACACTGGCCCCAGACCAATGGCCCCCTTGCTCTCGCTCACTACCCTCCCCACGTCTCTCCCTATACCAACAGAGAGGACAGGTTATCTAGGGTGGTTATGGTAGGGCTTTTTCTGTTAGGGGAGCAGGGTCTGATCCAGCTGTCAGATGTTGTGTGGAACCCTGACCGACACAGAAGCTTTCTTTGGAAAATGGGGTACCCAGAGCGCCCTTTCTTTCAGCTAAAGGCCTGAGTTTATAAATAGTGGAACACCTGGAAAAGCCCCACTGCGTATCTTAATATAGGACATCAGAGGTGTTCCGAGTAGTGTTCACAGCTGCCCTCATCTGAGCATTCAAGCAGTTGATGGCCTATTGGCCATTAATGTCACAAAGCTGATTATATCAAATATGAGATCCTCATGCGACAATTGACCCTCACCTTTTCTTGACCTGCCCTTGGGGACGAGCAGTCAGGCATGATTCTCTTGATGATACTGCCGTGTCACTCAAAAAGGGTGTTCAGACCACCGTTTCGCCTGCTTCCCTCCTACCTTCCACTGCCCAGCTTCCAGTTTTCCTGCCCAGGATGTGGGTGATATAAATGCAAAGCAAGCCTAGTCATAATTTCTGAAGACCCCAAGAGGACAACTACGGGAATGAGGCCAGTTCTGATTGGCTGAGTTTTCATTAGCAGAGATCGTTAAGAGCCTGACCCCTGAGGCTTGTGGTCCGTGTCTGGTGTGAGCCTCAGATGTGCGGCTACGCAGGGCTGCCCAGACGCTATTAGTTGCTGTGGTCTCTCTGCGGTGTTTTACTTTATAAAGATCGCTTTGGGTTCTCCTTCTGCTGAACCTAATTTCTCCCTCCAGGAGGAACCACCTTTCCCACTTTAAAACAGTGGTGCAACTTTAGTGATTTAATTCAGAGAGGCAATGGAGTGACCGTTAACACGTTTAGCAAATGGATAAGAAGTTCTCAGAAACTAAGCATTCTTCTGAAAGTTTCACAAAATACAGCCTGTAACAAACTAACCATGTGAGCATATATTTCTCGTTATTTGACTGCTCCAGTATTAAGTTTTTTCGTGTCTACTTACTGTGATGGGGAAAGCTAAAAGCTGGCCCCTGGGGCAAAGAGGAAGGTCATGCAGTGAGTCATTCCTGTGGGGCAGAGGCAGCAGGAACAGATCAAGACCTTGAGGCACTTTCTGGGGGCAAGGTTATATCCTCAGCCTCAAATGATGTCCTTAGCCTCAGGCCAGACAAGGACAAGAGGAAAGCAGGTAGGTTGCCTGCTGAGTTGATGTTAGAGTTTAGAGAGCTCAGAGGACACTATTGCAAGAGTCTGGGTGCAAGCATGTGGCTTTGGACTTGGTGGTAACAGAGGAAATGGGCACGTGGGTACATTCAAGGTATGTTTTGCAGATATAGTTGAAAGAACCTGCTGGTGACTTGGATGGGGGTGGGGCGGGGGGCATCAGGGAAAATAAAGAATCATTGATGGCTCCTAGGTTTTTAGCCTTGAAAATAAATAGTGGTGGGAACAGTGGTGCTGTTTAAGGGGATGGGGGAGATGGAGGGAGGAATGGGCTCCAAATGGGGAGGAAATTGGAGGACACTTAACCCTTGGGTAAGAAGAGGACACACCTCCACTGGAAAAGGTGGTCTGTTTAAAAGTCCAATGTTCTGCCCGGTGGGCATGGCTCAGTGGTTGAGTGTCAACCTGTGAACCAGGAGGTCACGGTTTGATTCCCGGTCAGGGCACATGCCCGGGGTTGCAGGCTCAATGGTTCTCTGTCATCATCAATGTTTCTATCTCTCTCTTCCTCTCCCTTACTCTCTGAAATAAATAAAAATATATTTTAAAAAAATAAAAGTCCAATGTTCTTAAGTTGGGAACCATCTCTGCTTTTCCCTACAGCTTCCAGTTAATTTGCAGTACCTTATTTGTTCAATATAAACCTTGTCCTTCTCTAGAGTGTTCTTGTCTTCATCTCTAAAGACAAATTCAAAGCTGAAGAGAATTGTTATCTTTGAGTCTGTGTTCATAGAGTAGATTGTAGTGTTTAAAGACCTTTATGTGTTTCATGAAAGCTATTACTGTAAATGGATTCAAGTAGATGTTAACCAGTAAATATAGTATCCTAAATGCCAATGGTCTGTACCTAAATAGATGCTCTGGTATAAACAAAATGTAGTTGATGGGGATAGAGACCTTGGAAAGGAAAATTTTCACACACAAAAAAATGGTCATGGGGTTGACTAAGGGTTTGAGAGGCAGGAAGGAAAGAATGCCGAGGGACCATTACTAAGGACTTCAGCATTATGGAATCTTTTCTCTTCTCCCCTGGGATACCACAGGACAGCTTTCTTCCTCAAAGGAAACTCAAATTGTTTTAAGAGTCAGAGGGTGACTTGAGCAGTGATGTGATTGTATAGCTAGTGGAATATTGGGGAAGTAATCAGGGGGAAAAACAACATAATGTAGAGGAAGTCTCCTACTCAAGTACTGACAGAGAGAGGCGAGTAGAGACCATCAGCAGAAATCCTAAAGCTAAATACCAAGGGGGCTATCACTAGTCATCCTGAGAAACTCAGGAATATGTCTGTGCTACTGAAGGATCTAGAAGCAATAGGATCCCTCCACTGCTCCTTCCTCCTTCCATTGGGAGAAAGGGGTGGGAAACCCATACAGTCAGACCCACTTGTTCTCTAAATTTATCACTTTTTGCAAAGGAAAGCATCGGTTATTGCTTCTGTGCAATTATGTCAATGTCAAATTCTGGCTTGGGGAAAGAAGGGATTTCCTCCTAAACAGCTCAGAGAAAGGGACTGGCGATTGCTTTAGCTGGCTTGCATAACTGGTCATGCCACCAGGTGGATTTGGGGAAGTGGTGCAAAATGAGAGGCAAAAATCAAAGTGAAAGAGGCAAGATTAGTGGATTTGAAACATCTGCCTTTCATTGCCACCTCACACCCTGATTCTGACTATGGTCTTGCTTTCTTTGTCTTAGTTTCCCTACTTAATAAATGGTAATGGTATTTATATCATAGACTATGTGTTTGTTGTAAAGCCCCATCATATTAAGTCACTTGCCTTGAAATACTATCTGATGTAGCATATTATTTAGCAGTAGAAGTAAAGGTATAAAATATATACTGATGTGGGCATATAGCTGTAGATACACACCATCCAGTGCAGCTGCACCATTACATAAAACCCCACCAGTGACGGCCTCAGGTAAAACTCCACCTCCTTTCTACCATTAACCTCCTGCCACAGCCACTCCATCCATACTGTCCTCCTTACTGTTCCAGCACATCAGCACCTACCTTAGGGCCTTTGCTCCTGCTGACCTGAAAATCTTGGAATATACTGCTTCCTGATTGTTGTGTCTTGTTCTTTCACTTTATTCAGATCTCTGCTTAGATATCACCTGCTCAGAAAAGCCTTTGCTGACCTTCCTATCTAAGGAGCACTGCCCTCTCTCGTTTCCATTCACTTACTCTTTTTTATTTCACAGTATTTATCACCACCTGACATTGTCATGTCCATTTATTTATGTGTGGTCTGTGTCGCCCACTAAATGAGAGCTTCATAAGGATATGGGGCATAAAGCAATCACCAGCTACTTTCTCTTCATGAGGACACATCCCCAGGGCCTAGGACATTGCCTAGCAACCAGTAGGTAGCTCAGTAAATTTTTGTTGAATGAGTGTATGATACAAAACAAACACATGATTATCAACTCAGTGATTAAAAATATCAATCTGTGTTCTCTACGATGAGGGTTTGAGAATCCTAAAGATATTCTAATAGCTTTTCTTAACAGTATATGCTATGGTGGAAATGGATAGTCCTTTGAAGATGAGGGTTTGGCTTTTAGCTTAACTTCTCCAGACTTCAGTTACTCCACAGCACTGTGGTTATGGTTTAAGGTTGTGGAGCTACGGTGGCAGGTGAGAGTTAGAGTGTCGCTCATGTAGGAGGCAGTGATGATGCTGAGGGCTCCTCCTCTGATGAATCTCCATCTGCCTCCTCTACTTCTTCAGCATCACAACTAAGCACAGGTGATGCCAAGGCAGCTTCAGGACAAGCCTCTCCACTTCCAAGCATCTGCCACCGTGAGTCCCTCCCATAAGAGCTCTGATGGGGCCACAACAGGGTCTCTGGACGCGGGATGGCTTCCCAGAGTGAAGTTGCAGTGGCCAATGGGACATGCCTCAGGGAACCCAGGGACAGGGCACTGAGCCCCTCCGTTCTCTCTGACTTCTCCCAGCACCTTCACACCCTCTCCTCAACCAAGGAGGCACTTTAGCCCATTCATTTTGGCTTCCATGGTTTTTCTTGGTAAATTATCCCATATATTCGTTACTCATGTACAGCATGTGTGTTTCTATTCCTCATTTGCAGTTTAAATTAAAAATAGATGTTGCTCTCTAAAGCAAATCAGCTACTGGCCATTTTTTTCTTTTCCCCTCTGGATATCCCTCTCAGCTCCAAGGGGCCTGTGCTGAGAGCCCCACATAGGGCTGACAGGAAGCCGCCATTCTGGCTTTAGCCCCTTATTCTCCTTCCATATTTATTTCATACCAAACTATCTACCCACAAGTCCTGAGGCAGCCAGATGCACTCTCTTCATTTGACAAATACCTACTAAGCATTCAAGCACTGGGTAGTGCTTTCCATCATGAACTTTGTAGTCTACAGGCAGAGGTGATAGCAAGCACATAACCACACAGAAAAGCCCATCATTACAATTGATGGGCATGATGAGGGGAAAGTAAGCAGTGTTTCTTGGTGCCAAAGAGTGTGGTATTTAAGTTAAGTTCCCAGGGACAAGGGGAAGTTAGGCAGGTTTAAAAAAAATTGAAAAACTGCATGTGTGAAGGACCTAAAGTGAGAAAGTGCTAAGACATATTTAAGACCAAATGGATCACTGCAGGGAAAGGGGGAAATATAAAAGGAGATAGGGAAGAAGGCACTCAGGTCAACCAGGGTGCTATCAGCCATTTCAATGGCTTTCAGTTTTATCCTACGGGCAGTGCGAAGTTGTTGAAGAGTTTATGGTAGAAACACAAATGATCTGATACAATTAATATTTTAAGACTATTGCTCTGGGTATTAAATAGAGAGTGGATTAGAAAATAGAGAGAAAGGAAATGGGTAGACCAGTTAGGAGGCTGTCATAGTAGCCTAGGGAGGGTAATGACAGGGAGATCAAACTGGAGGTGGAAGGAAATGGGCAGATTTTAAATGTCTCCTGAAGGATGTCATTGAAACGACTTCTTAGAGTGTTCCACCAGCCTTTGACTGCAACTTCAGGACTTCCAGTAAGTGAGAAGAAACTGCAAGATTAAGCCACTATCTCAGTTGCATGCAGCTGATGGCGATCCCTAACTGAGGTACCCTCTTCATCCCTGCAACTTTCCTATTATTGTTGCGCTTATGCGGACAGGCATCAGTTTCTATATCAAAGTGAACTGGAAGGAAAGAGGACCATATTCATTTTTAATTGGCTCTAGTGTATTAAGTCCTCATCTCAGGCTAATGGTAGAATGTACATTCTGCCAGTGTCTTCAGTGTTAACTAAGAAGCTGCGGTTAATGGTGGGACAGATATGTAGTATCCACCCAGAAACCTAACCTCTCCACTTACTGGACATAATGCACCCAGGGCAGCAGTAATCATGGTAATCCCAGCTGGCAGAGAGAGTTCTCCCTCCCCCTGCTCTGTTGACAATTCATTGATTTCTTCCTTTTCTAAAAGCTAGCTGGAATACCAGCCTTTTTGAGTTATTTCCATAGAAACAATTTCACATTGGAATTTTTGTACTAAACCAGCATAATGCAATCACCTTAGCATAGACAATGCATGACTATATATTGCTCCTGCTCTTCCGGTGGCCTTTGCTCAGCAACATGTCAGTCTTTGTGGCTTTTCTCCATGAAAGGTGCAATGCTCTGGTTGCAATTGCTAAAGCGTCAGACAGTCTCTTGGGTTAAAAAACCATAATGCACAGGAGGTCATAAAAAGCTCAGTTATACTGAACATAAAAAATGGCTTTTTGATGACATGTATCATTGGAATGTACAAATTTACATTGCTAAGTGATGTATATGTACAATCATCACATGGCAGTCAGTGTCCTATATTAGATCTTTCCAAAGGCTTCATCCACCCATTGATCATTCAGGAAACTCCCCATCAAGGCTGATTAGAGTTAGTGGGCTGAGGTGGGGAAAGGACATCAGAGGAAGTGTAGAGAGCGGCCACAGTGTTTGGACAGGTTCAAGCCTCAGACTAACGAGAGGGCATGGTCCTCTTGTGAGAAAGCCACGTGCAAGTCCCAGCTTGGAGGGTAAAGCCCTCCCAGCACAATTATAGCCAAAGGCTATAGTTGTAAGCTTGACCCTATGGTCTGAACCTGTGGTCCCACGTGGCTGAGTGATGTGGGCTGGATAGAGTTCAGGTGCATGTAACTGAGTAGATTCGAAAAATCGAGAGAATGTTGTAAACATCTTGATCATGCCCTTACTTTGCCTCGTGGAATCTGGCTATAAAATAAAGACATGGCTTTTAGGCTGTGGCACTGTCGCTAGCTCTCCATCAGAGAGGACAGCGTCCCACCCAGACCCAGCTTTTTTCTCTTGTCTGTCTTTTCTCAATCTTTCACTGCCCCCTCTCAGGCTCACCGAACCTGGCTGAGCTGGCTCTGCACATATAACACCCAGTGTGAGGCTGAGTATGCCATGGCCGGCTGGCTCACCACAGGAAGGGGCAGGGCATGTTGTTACTGTTGAAGTTCACTCAATTGTTAAAATGAAGACTCCTTGTTTTTAGATCCCAATGTGATTCTTAAACATCCGTGTGATTGCAGTTTCATGCTTTACTGAGAGAAGGCTTATTTGCTCCTGATTAGAGCAAATGTAAAATAAGGTGAAACTATAATCACTTCTAGATCTGGGACTCTTGGGCTCTTTAAATTGTATATAGTGCACAAGCAGGGACCAATAGGACCCATGAGAATGTCACTTAAGGCGATATGGAGTCCAAGAAGCCCTTCTGCCTTCTTTCCATATAACTTAAGAGTCCCAGGTCTATTCACTCTCCCTTAGCTATCCTCAGGGAAATTGGGGTAGAGTGGGGGGAGGGAGGAGGTGAAGGTGGAGATTGCTGTAAGTTTTGCACTGTAAATGAATTGAATCTGAGGGCTGCTGTGGAACAAAAGCAGGTTTTAAGCCATTTGCTAAGCTCTAGAATTCATTGGTAATAGGAAAATCATCAAGAGTCACCCAGGAAGGGAAGACAGAAGTAGGGGTGAGCCTTTACTCTGGGGACATGAAAATGCTGACAAAAGACCACAGAATAACATTCTGGACCAGAATCGTACAACACTTTGAAGTTATTCTTGTTCCTCCAAGTGCATTAGGATAAAAAAGGAAGCATTAGACTGTTTGTGTAACCCCCCCCCCCCCGCAATTTATATCTTGAAACTCTAACTCTCTGTGTCTCTATACTTGGAGATGGGACCTCTAAGGAAGTAATTGAGGGTAAATAAGGTCAGCAGTGGGGCCCAGAAAAGATGCCTGAAGCTTGCTCTCTCTGTGTGTACACACAAGCTACACAGGGCCATCACCAGAAAAAGAAAAAAAAAAAACTGCTGGAAACTTGATCTTAGACTTTAATCCAATGTGAAGAAATAAATGTCTGTTGTTTTAGCCACCAAGTCTATGGTATTTCATTATGGAAGCCCAGGCAGAGTCATGCAGAGAGCCTTTCCTATCCCTGAATCTGACACCATGTCAGACTTGATGCAAAATGGAAAGAGTGCCATCCATTTGGAGAGCTGGGCCCTGGTGTAGACTCTAGCACTTCTTAGCTGTGTGGTCTTGGGTAGGTCACTTTGCCTCTGGGCCTGGAGATTCCTCACCTCTTAAATTGGGATAAAGAATATGGGGTGACTTACCCCATAAGATGATTGCAGACTCAAATACTTAGCATAACAACAATAGCTAATATAATTTGCACATTTATTAGACACTAAGCATTAGTTTAAGAGCTTTATTTATTCATTTTTAGTCAGGTTTATTGAGGTATGATATACATTTAGTAAAATTCACCTTTTTTAGTGTATAGTTCTAAGTTTGGCAAACAGTCATATAACTGTCATCACAATGAACAATGAGGACTTAGCACATTGCCATCATCTCACAAAATTCCCTCATGCTCTAGTAGGGCAAGTCCCTTTGCTGTACCACCAATTCCCATCCCGTGTCAATCATGGGTTTTCTACACCCATAGTTTTGCCTTATCAAGAATGTCCTATAAATGGCATCACATACTAGCACCACAGAGATTTTCTAATATCAACTCATTTAATCTTTACAACTATGTTTTGAAGCAGGTACAATTATTATAGGATGAATACATGTGGAAATGCTATAAAAGGGCAAAAGAGGTGTTATACAAACATGAGGTATTATTGTTGTTGTTATTTTTATTATTTGTATTATTACTTCATCGTAGAACAAAGATAAGATTCTCAGTACAAAATTTGTATTGAATTTGCCTCATCTGTTCACCTAGAGTCCAAGTGTCCGGAGATAGCGATGATGGCTCTGTGACCTTTCCCTTCCAAACATAATTATTTGCCCTGTTAAGGCAGGATAGAGATTTAATTGTGAAGAAAAAAAATATTTGCAGAAATATTGTGAATAATAAGGTCCAGCATGCCCTTTCTTTGACTAATCCCAAAACACTTGGCTTGAATTTACTAAGTCAAAACCCTTTCATTATGACCATATGATTGATAATGATCAGATTCTATGGTAAAAGGTAATTAAAGCTTTTCTAGGCTACAAATAACAGCAATTCAGGTGTAGTGATAATCGTTTCCCACTGTACGAGAGAGGGTGGCCAGGATGTCACCAGCACTCCTCCTGACTCAACTTGTTCTGTGTACATTCAGGACTTCTAGGCACGTCCAGAAGGGCTGACTTTCTTGCCATGAAGTATCCCTTGGTTCAGGAGCCACACACCACAAAAGCACCTCATCACTCTTTCTAACTGGAGAATTCTTATCTTCCTGGATGTGGTCAGAAAGCGCCCACAGTCTGACCACAGTGGTTCCAGTTTCTCCAGGGAGATTATTTGCATAAATTGTTTCTCTCTTCTCTTTTTAAGTTCATACTACAAATGCAACACAATAAATAAATAAATAAATAAATAAATAAATAAATAAGGTCCAGCTATTTCTTAAAGTTCACAGCTTTCATGAATTGTTAAGGAACAGATGAAGAGAAACTGCTGAAAGAGAGCAACCGAGTGAAGGGTGCATGAGGAGGTCTAGGAGTCTCTTCAATATTTAATGCTGCCAAAAGCCTCTGACAGCTAATCATCTCTTAATGGGTTTTGGCCTTTGGCCTGCATGTTTCTAAGGGAGTAAAATGTTTGGCTTCCCAACAAGTTATCACTCAGTCACTGAGTAAATACCACAAGCCGAAAGTGGCCTCCCAGGCATCGTTGGTTTTGCTAGTTGAGTTTAGAAGGTCCCAGATTAGCATTACTCATTTTATATCACCAGTGGTTTCAAAGCCAGCTAGGCATTTACTTTGGGTCTGTAGAAAGGCTCCAGCCTGCCATAGAAAGGAGATTAGGCATCACCATGAAGGAATAATGAGTTATGGTAGGGATATTCATGATCATTTGAAGAGAGAAGAAAGGAATCAGATAAGACTACTAGTAAATGCAACATTGATAGTTGAAATAGAACTGGACAAGTGGACTTGAGAGGAGATTCAAAGAAACAGAAGTAGGAATGGACTGGGAGGAGGCAACACTGAGAAGAAAGGATGTAGTAGAAAAAGAGAAGATGATGAGGGAGCAAGGAGCATGGTAGATGCAATTTTTGTGAAGCCCAACAGAAAGAGGAGAACTAAGCTTGTCACCTCCTCTGTCATCTCCCAGTGCACCTGGAAAATGAATTGTGCCTTCTTGGTTAACTTGTACCAGGAAAAAAGATGTTTTGTATATTTGAAAAAAATGAGAAAGAGCCTGGCTGGTGTGGCTCAATGGATTGAGCATCATCCCATGTACCAAGAGGGTTGCAGGTTCAATCCCCAGTAGGGAGCATGCAAGAGGCAGCTGATGGATGTGTCTCTCTCATCGATGTTTCTATCTCTCTCTCCCTCTCCCTTCCTCTCTGAAATCAATAAAAAATTATATTTTTAAAAAATGAGAAAGAGCCTAGGTTCTCAGCATGAATAGTGGTGGGATAGAGAGCTGTCTTCAGTACTGCTGGTCATCAATTTATAGCTATACTTCCTTAGCAAGGTCTTTGATTTCACTAAATCCTAGTTTTCCAATATAGAAAATATAAATCATATTGTTTGTTAAATGACAGGGAGATTTTCACAACTTATAACCTAATGACCAAAAAGCATGCACCTAAAGAGTATTTCTTGGGTAAGGAATAAATATTGCAGTTGAAGCGATTAGATGTGTCTAATTTGATTTAAAAATAATAAAATCATTGATTTCTAACACAGGACAGTTTTACCAAGGGTTTTTTAATATTCTCTCCAGAAATTATTGTGTTAAGTTCCTTTCAATCTGGTAGATTTAAAAGATGCCAAATCCCAGGTATTTTAACTAGAACACAGTTGTTATTTTTGTGTTTGACCAATACATATCACCATCAAAATTGTGAGGTATCCTAGAAATCACATGAAAAGCTAAATGAACAGTTCTTTTCTTGATATGTTTAAAAACAGAACTCATTTTCTGTAATTTAATTTATTTTAGTCACTATAGGATTTCTTTTTGGCCATGGGCCTCAGACATTGTACTGGTTAGCCTTGCTGGTTTTACCATGTTGCAATGATTAGCAGCCATGATGGTCATTCAGCCCTTTTCTTTTCCTTGGGCCTATAGAAAGGCTCCAGCCTTTCTTCTTAAGCCTTTGTCCTTGGTCCCCAGCCTCCTAAGATATGACATGTTAGTCATCATCTATAGAACAATACTTCCTTCATGTTGTGCATTATGAAATCCTTTTAGACTTCATTCCCAGATTGAATAGTTCAGGTCTGCCATAGACCACCCCCCGCACCCCTATTCCCATCCCCATCTACTCTACAGATGGAAACCTGATGAGTGGGATTCTCATACACATTAGCTTTTATACTCCATATGAAACCCCACATTTTTTGTTGCATTTTATTAAGAAGTTGCAAATTTCATTGAATGGTTTTTATTTGAAGTGTCAAATAGGTGAACCAGTTTCCAACCATTTAATCTAAGACTTGGTTCTATCAAGAGTTTAGAGAATTTATTGGAGGATGGATAGGAAAGTAGCAAATGCTGATCCCTTTGAAAGCTCACTTTGAGATTTCCTTCCAAAATACTAGTACTCACAAGAAACCCACTTGAAGACATGATATGCATACCAGCCAAACCCCTAATGCCCTGTCAGACATAACTGATTAGCATCCACCTTTCTTGAGGCATGTGATCTGTTACCAAAAACACGGAGTGCCTGGCCTACAGTGTTACCAGAGCTGTACTAAGGGGCACTGGGCATCCTGGTACTTAGAAAAGGTACAGTGCTACAGCAGGGACAGAGAGTTCCTTGAAATGCTGGGACCTGAGCATTCTAAGATCTTCGGGAAGTAGTTAGAAAGGAAAGGAGATCAAAATTTCCAACAGACTTGAGTCATGTCAGCTTAGTTAAGGAGCCACAAATAAGCTTGCTGGCTAAACACACAGGGCAGGTGTTGGAGACTGCAGAAGCTGGAAACACGAGTGACCCATCAGAATGAGATGCATCAAAGGGGAGGCATTATGTGTTTGGCTCTAGGTAAGCTACTTAATTCTTTGAACTTTGGGGACATGGTTTGTAATATGAAGGCAAGCCAATGTCCACCCCAAATGGTAACTATTGAGTTCAAATGAGATAACTGAGTAAAATTCTTTGTAAAGGTGAGGTTATAAGTGTTAATGGATGATTATGGTGGTGAAGTGGTGGTAGGTAATTATAGAACTAGAACCCCAATCTCTGGGGATGAGGAAAATAAACCAGCTAACTGGGTTTCCCATTTGATCAGTTCTATCTGGTGAGTTTAGGGAAAGCCACATGGCCTCAAAGAAACAATTCTGACTCCCAATGTCATACTTGAGATTGTATTCCATGTCACAAATATTTAAGCAAGGGTGTGAGGGAAAGTTGCCAAGTAGCACAATACAAAACAAATGTCTCATTGTGTTTGTTGCCGCACAGTATGTGGTTTTGTGAGATTCCAAAAACCATCCTGTGACGGTAATTTGTAACCACAGTGATTCCGTGTGTGTGTGTGTGTGTGTGTGTGTGTGTATGACATGCTCCAAAATCCTGAGAAAGGGCTGCAAAAGAAATGTTCAGAAATGTTCTAAATGGGTTTAGAAAACTTGTGAACCCTATCTGAACTTTTATTAGATTCTCCCACACTCACCCGTTTGACATCAGTATAAGGAAAGCATTATTTATAACAGCATGTGTGAAATCCCAGAAGGGATTCTTGAAAGAATTCAAGTGAAAAATCTGTCCAAGCATAAAATAAATGATCAGATGGGAAAACATGTAAATCAAAATTTAAAACCTTGTTTTTTCTCCTTTAAAGGAAACAGGAGCTTTTTATTTGGCCATTAGCAATACAGGACCGAAAACCTGATAGAGTAGGTGCTGGAGTCCCAAGAGCCCCAAAGCACTTGTCATTGGGTGAGGAGTATGGGAGGATGTATGTGTTGACTCTCCTTAATGTCTCCAGAATGGCTGCTTCCCATTTTAAGGAAATCAGACAGTAAAATTACAGAGAAGGAAGAAACACCTTGAAAGTATTTAGTGCATTGAAATTTATATGGTCTGCTTAGGTATTAACCTCACGATAACCCTAGAAGTTATTCATTGTTACCCACATTTTATATTTGGAGAAATCAGGGCACAGAGAGGTTTGGCAGCTAGTCAAGGTTACCTAACTAGGAAATGGCACACTGGAGTGTGCCCTGGACCCCAGCGTTTCTAATGTCATGAATTCAATGTTGTCCACAGCATTGAAGCTGGGGATCCACAAGGAATATGGTAAGTCTGGTATCTTGCTAGATTAATGGGCCCCAGAGTGTGTTTTTCAGCTGTCTGGTTCTAGGAGATATACGTAAATGGTTCTCTATCTCTCTACTTCTTCCCTGGGAACACACCTTCAAACTAGTTAACCACCAGCATCCTTTCTGGTCAGTCAATGCCTGTGTCATACAGGTTGTGTTTTGACTATCAATCCTGATGGTGAGTAGTGCATGTCCAGGCAGTTTCATGAGGGAAATCTGTGCTCATTGAACTGTGACTACCTATCACTGCAGGGGTAAGAAGCAAGTGAGAAAATCAAAAGTTGAGGAGGGCAACCAGCCTTTACTTAGTGTAGGAGTTTTTGGTGTATTCAAAGCTGAATAGTAAGGATATGGGAACACCCTAACCCAGAATCAGCAAGTTAAATTCCTACTTGTTGGATTTGGAGTCATTGCACAGAAAAAAACAACAATAACACCCTCCTCCTTTCACATTTGTGCTTTCTTTGGTGCCAAGAGCACTATTTGAAATCACCAAGCAAATTAGACTCTCTGACCCTCTCAGCTCCTTGGGCTCTGGAGTTGAGCAGCATTTTTCAGGCACTGTTAGTCCATTTCCTTCCTTTAATGAGTCAGAAATGGATATTGAGAATGATAATTGGGCAGAAACTCTATGTGGCATTAGTCTTAGAACCCAGGGGCTGAGAGTTGTCAGTGAGGTCTGATTCAGTTGTCTGTGAGCCCGCTTGCTGCCCCAGGGTCAGGCATGGCATTTGGGCTGGTTGTGCTGGGGTTTACCAGCATGAAAAGTAGGACCTACCACCCACAGGGCCACTGTCTAGAAATCTGATCATAGTTTTAAAATGAGACAGCCCTAATGGGCTACAAATATGAAAATGGAATACTTCACTTTTCTCCAGGAAGTAGGAAATCATGAACGAGTCTCCTTTGTCAGACAATGTTCTCTTTGCCTGTGCTAATGCTTTTGCCATCTAATGCCTCACCCTCCATGTTTTTACTAAAAATGAGCTTTTCAAAACCATAGTTACTTATTTATTTTTGTAAATAAGCTCAGTTGCAGTGCCTTGTCATAGAGAAAAGTCCTGATCTTGGAGTCCAAATACCTGACTTCTTTGTGTCTATAGCAACCTGAATCTCAGTTGCCTCATCTGTAAAATAGGAATAATTTCTGCCTTGTTCATTGCTGGGTTGTGGGGAGGTTGTTTAAGGAAGCACTGTGCACTGTCCTAACATCTTAAATTGGAAGGAAGCTCTGGCCTTGCTAAGGAAGTAGAGTCACTTGGTGGGTCATTTTTGAATGAAGAGCTCCATACTTGTTATCCTCATCAAAGTTATCTTGTTGATTAGAAGGTTGAGTCATCCTCAAACCAGGATATACATGTGTGTGTGTGTATCCAAATGAACATCCACCCAACTGTCATCTCTGCCCCTATTTAGTTCTGAGAGATGATTGCAAATAATATGAAAAAATTTTGTTGACCATTCTTTGCCCTCTGACTCTGGAGATTGGGATTATAAAGAAATCTTATTTTCCTTATGTGTTTATAATCCATTAAAATCAATAAATTCAAGCACCTTTTCCTCTGATAGTGGGAATGTTGTGTGGAGATGACTCATGCCTCCTTGTTCACCCCTTTCCCCCCAGGTTGGTGGCCACACGATGCTGCCCATTCGTTGGATGCCTCCAGAGAGCATCATGTACAGGAAGTTCACCACAGAAAGTGACGTCTGGAGCCTGGGGGTGGTGTTGTGGGAGATCTTCACGTATGGCAAACAGCCCTGGTACCAGCTGTCCAACAACGAGGTGCGCAGTGGGCTGGGTGAGACCCTCCGGAAGGGCTAACACTGAGAGGCGCCCCTTGGCCAAAAGTTAGGACACAGGACAAGGCCTTATGTGGCTTTGTTGGGTGCAGCACCTCCCAAATGGCTTGCTGTATGGCTGAAGGTCATGGCTGAAGTATAGTCACTCTGGAAACGTAAGAAAATCACAGTGTTTACTGACATACTTGGCATCCTCTGTGATGAAGAATCGCTATGTGCTGCTCACCTAGCAAATTAATAGCAGATGTGACATTCCAGCACCCTGAGAGTCCAGTTAGCTTTTGTATATTATTCCAGGAAGGTTTCAAGGTTCTTTCCTTTTTGCACATTTCACTGGACCATGCACTTCTAGTGAAAACTCAAGCATTTTGTTTCCCTATTCTAATCCTTTTGCAAATATGCCTATATTTGAGGCATAGCTTTTTGGTTAGGCACCTAACATCTTCAGGCTCAAGTCTGTCTTTTACCCAAATTTGTTATCCAAAATGACCACTCATTTCTACAGCCTGCGGGTCTCTCATCAATCAGCACCCTGACATGAAAGTGGCCTAGGTTCCATATCAGGCCAGTAAAACTGGAATTCTAGGATGAGGTTTGGGGTCATTCCATATAGATAAATCATTTCTCCACCAGTTTGGTGAAATCAATGTGCTTGAAAAATGGATGTGATCCAATTAAACACAATATACTAATCTATAATAATTGCTCTCTTCTTTCTGAAAAGAAGTAACATTGAATGGGTTTCTTTAAAACAGCCCTCTCTTTGCACTGACATTTATTTCACCTGTATTGTTTCCCCTATATTGTTTCTCTTCTGATCCTATCTTTGCTCTCTGTCCAGGTGATAGAATGCATCACTCAGGGCCGAGTCTTGCAGAGACCTCGAACATGCCCGCAGGAGGTCTACGAGTTGATGCTGGGGTGCTGGCAGCGAGAACCCCACATGAGGAAGAACATCAAGGGCATCCACACCCTCCTTCAGAACTTGGCCAAGGCATCTCCGGTCTATCTGGATATTCTAGGCTAGGGCTCTTTCCCCCAGACCGATCCTTCCCAAAGCACCTCCTCAGATGGGCTGAGAGGATGAACGTCTTTTCACTGCTGCTGGATGCCATCAATCTGCTGTTCTCTACTCTGACAGTATTAACAACAAAGACACCACGAAGCTTTCAGAGGGAAGCAATGTGTACTTCTCCATCGGTAGACACAGTATGGACTTCTTTTTGGCATTATCTCTTTCTCTCTTTCCATCTCCCTTGGTTTGTTCCCTAGTTTTTGTTTTGTATTGACTTTTTTTGTCTTCCCTGCTTCACAGTCCTACCTTTCTTTTCTAATCGATCTGGCTTCTGCATTACTCTTAACTCTGCATAGACAAAGGCCTTAACAAACCTAATTTGTTATATCAGCAGACACTCCAGTTTGCCCACCACAACTAACAATGCCTTGTTGTATTCCTGCCTTTGATGTGGATGAAAAAAAGGGAAAACAAATTTTGACTTAAACTTTGTCATTCCTGCTGTACAGACATCGAGAGTTTCTATGGATTCACTTCTATTTATTTATTATTATTATTACATTTCTTATTGTTTTTGGATGGCTTAAGCCCGTGTGTGAAAAAAGGAAAACTTGTGTTCAATCTGGAAAGCCCTTTTAGTATGGGAGACTGAAACCAGAGAGAGAAGATTTTATTATGAACCGCAATATGGAAGGAACAAAGACAACCACTGGGATCCGTCCCTACTTAGGAAAAACCCAGCCGCTGTTAGCTGGGAGGAATGTATTCGGCACCTTCCTTTGAGGACCTTTCTGAGGAGTGAAAAGACTGTTGAACTCTGTGACATGGACTACCCATTCCCAACAGCAGAAACTCTAGAGTGTAGTAGAGAGAAAAGATGGCTCCGTGAGAGAGGAGATGGCGCCTCCCACACTCAGACATCCTGTCTTTGTAGGTCACAGTAATAGCACGGGCTTGTTTCTCCAGATGTTATCAAATGACCCTTTGTCAAGTTCTGTTGAAAATAGGTGGACTCTTGTCCCGAGCTCATTTCAGGGTGGGGTAGAAAAGCCAAGGACTTGGAAAAGATAGGAAGAGCTCTACATTCGGAGGCAAGCTTCTCTTATATCGAACTTTTCAGACAGCACTTCCCTCCAACCCCTACCCGCCACCTGCCTGTCCTTTTAACTGTGCAAGCAAAATTGTGCATGGTCTTCGTCGATTACTACCTTGTATGCAGAAACTACTGCTCCAGACGTCGTGCCCCTGCCATGTAGAGCAGATTCATAAAAGGTGTAACTTACATAATGAGGGGAAGCTAATGGAACTCATTAGCTGGGTATAAATGTCTCTGGGCCGTAGGGTGGTGATGGGTTTCAACAAATACGGACCCTGAAACCCGGATGTCCTCATGCACGTCGAACCCACTGTGAGACTGTGGGACTGTGGGAAGGGCTAAGTCAGTCCCCGAGAGAAAGGACACCTCATCTCCGGGCACGTTGTATGCATTGGTGTTCAGTGTATGCAGGCCAGTCCTCGCTGGGGCTCCGGTTGGGAGAGTGGTTTCATTCCAAGTGTACTCCACTGTCAGTATGCTGTTTTGTTTCCTTCACTCCATTTAAAGAAGTAAAATAAAGAATTAGGCACAGCATGCCAACGGGAGGTTATGCCCAGAACGAGCTTTGGAGGTGTGCTTCTGGGCACCATCACAGGTTTTGTGAAGTGAGGTTGTAAATTTAAATAGAAATTTACAGTTATTTGGGTGATCAGTTACACCAAGGAAGAACAATATTTCTGTTCCTCAAGAAAACTTGATACCCTCTGTGAGGGGAATTTTGCTAACTTGACATCTTTATAACACGAGCCAGATTGAAAGGGAGTGATTTTAATTCATCTTAAGTCATTTTATTTCATATTTGTTTCTGAAGGTGCAATTGCTCTGTTTAGGTTTTACTTGTGCCCTTAATTACTGGAACACCCTTATTTTTCATTATAGGGTTTGAAAAAGCCAGTTCTAAAAAAAAAAGTCAATTCACAGAGAACAAAAGGAAATCCATTAGCATCTGCAGTCAAGTGAAGGGGGTCGGACAAGACAAACCTTACAGTCTCTTCAAGCTCTGCGCTGGCCTATAGATCGTGGAGTTGAGTTGTTTTTTCTCTTTGTCAGTGAAAAAAACCCACCAGAATACACATAATAATATAATGAAAGCCATATCTCCATGATATATACCTGCACGTATATATCCTATTAAGGACCCATGGTACTGTTCAAACACTGTGGCACTCCGTGAAGCAGTAAAAAGGGGCAGATTTGTACAAAACTTTTCTAGATTCCATCAGCGGTGACCTGAAAACCTGCACAGGTTTGCCATTCTGCGGGACTGGCCAGCTGCTCTGGGAGGAGAAGCTGCAACTTATTTGTCTTATTTTAATGGAGAGCAAAGAGGCAGTGCTCTAAAGGATCAAGTTCAAGGAAGGCTGTGCAGTTTTAGAGCAAGGATTTGTTTAAGGCACATGAGAAGATGGGAGCATCCCATTCCATTCCAGTGTTGTTTTCCTCTGAGGAATAAAAGCAAAAAAAAAAAAAAGCAAAAACAAATACACACCTCTCCTTACCTTTTGACAAGTCCCTCAAGGTCTTGAAATGAAAGGTTCTATGCAAGTGCAAAGCTCTGTAGTTATTCATATGCTTCTTGTTTTTCCCTCTGTTGTCTCAAGAGTATGTACTGATTTCGGCAACGTCTTGCATTGAAAGAATACCAGATTGCTTTAAAAGTAGCTGAATGAACCACAGAATATCTTCAGGTGTTCCACACTGGTCCTCCACAATCCCCTCTTCTCATGCTCTTCTCACTTTTAGAAAAGGAGCAATCTCCCTCTAAAATGTAGCCTGCCATCAAATTCATTAAAACCCGCAACAAGAGTAGTGTCAGACCTAATTCTCTAGCCCAAACTCTGACAGTCATTCCCATTAATAAATTGTTTCCTAGTTTTCTAAACGTTTTTCACATATGTTAGCAAACGAGTCCCATTTTTTTTATAGGTGAGGAAATTAAGACTCGGGGAAGTTCAATGGCATGCTAGAAATCTGCAGGCTAGCTTCTGACACCACTGGGACTGAGTCTAAATGTTCTGACTCTGAAGTTCATGATTCAGTCCACCAGAGACTCCAATCCAGGAAAGAACACTAACAAATTCATGAAGCAGGATATGAAGTTAGAAGAACAAAATGAAACACATGAGATGACAAGCAGCTGAGATAAAGTGGTATATAATCATGCTCATAGCTTAAGCTAAATCCTTGTACACTGAACCAATGTCATAATCAGGCTTATTTAGGAAATATTTTGAACTATGCTATAAAGGATTATATCAGAATTCATATTATGCATATGTGTTTACATCAGCGCTACCTGTGGTATGTTTATGTATTTATATGTGTGTTAAAAATACTTGATTTATACATAGACAAGCACGCAAACATAGTGTGTTTGTGTGCTTATGTATAAATGTATAGGCACACAGTAATAGAGATAATTATAAGTAGGGTGCAGTATGAATAATTTGCTTAAAATCTGCTACATAACCAAAACTCTTTAACGTCGTGTTGCTGTTAGTGCTTCCATTCTCCATGTGGATAGGACTACACCACACTTCTCAACTCTGTGCAGTATTTCACGGGAGGAAAGCCTGGTTAAGACAATGTGCTTCCCAAAATAACTGACTCAAAGCCATCCCACCACACCGAGTCCTTTCTCTGGCTCCATGCAAAGGAAAATGCGAACTGAGCTAGATCTCCTTCTGTAAAGGTCCAAGAAAGGAACATGGATTTTTTTCCCATCTTTTTTGCTCCTTTGTGTTAGCTCATCTTGTCCCATTATGACCCCTTTATTTCTTGTGTTCAGAGTTCAGACATTCCAGAGAGAGTGGGAATGTTGGGAGCCCAGTGCTTCAAAGGCCAATGGGGAGAAGTCCAAGACCCCACACTGAGGTGAGCAACTCTGAGGAATTCCCACATCCAGGTGGGAGCGCAAGCAACAACAAGGCACAAGTCTGTCCTTGGCAAAGAACCATGAGGAAAGGAGCCCCTGGTCAGGAGTAGGCTATTTTTTTTACCCTTTCCTTTTGCAAAATGGACCTTCTATAATGCCAACAGCATTAAATTATGTGTCTAATTAGATAAATGACTGCATATACACACCCTCAGTTCGTTCTCTCTCTCTCTCTCTCTCTCTCTCTCTCTCTCTCTCTCTCTTCCCTTTCAATGGAGGACTTTTATCTCCAATGTTTGACCTTTGATTTGGCCCTCAATCACTGTTTCAGAAAATTTCACGAGAGGGATGGCTGGTGATTTAACTCCTCAGATGGCTAAGTGAGCAGTTAAAGCAGTTTCTTTACGATGTGTCATTGTGGAATGCAGAGACTCCCAGGTTGTGATAGCAAATGTTATTCTAGAGAATTAGAGGTGGGCGGTATTTGTAGTTAAATATGACAGTACATGAAGGGTATTTTCTTGTTGTCAAGGCTGGAATGAATCACTGCTTCTCGAGTCAAAGGTTATTCAATATCTTTAGGTTCTGATGTTTCCCCTTTCTCTTCTTATTTATTTATTTATTTATTTATTTATTTATTTATCTATCTATCTATCTATTTATTTTGCTCCATTTATCACAAACACAAAGCAAAGCAAAAAATATATATATGTATATGTATATGTGTTGCAGGCAAAACACTGTGAATTTCACATCAACAACCAAGCAACTATTTTGCCATCTTACCATACGTCTCAGGAGACGAAATGGGAAAACATGGGATGTCATTTTTTTAGTCTATGCATTCTAGGCCAGGTCTGTGTTTTTTTTATTCCTTTGGTCTGTGCATTCATAAAAATGATCCCAAGTGAAGGTTGGCTGACTGTTGAACATACTGGAGCAAGCATAATAAAAGCTGCTAATAGTCATGGTTGAACTGGAAAATGAAAATTGGAGAACATAAAATGAAATGTAACAACCTACATCTTGCAGCTTGTATATCTTACTATTGCTTTAAAAATGTATAAAACTGCTGGAAATGTTTTAAATGCAAGGTATTTGAATTAAATGTGGACTTTAAATATGTAATCTCTTGACAAATGACCAAATTATGGTAAAATATTGCTCCCTGCCTTCATTGATCATTATCTGTCAGTTACAAATCTGCCTAGAGATGTGGACACTCTCTGCATTTGCTTCTGTACATGGAGAGATGTTTGTATATATCCGGGCCATACACACACACACACACACACACATACACACATATACACACACATTTCAATATCTCTCTGAAGATATATTGCCCCTTATATTGCCCCTTAAATTGTGACCTGGTATTTGGAACTCTTTATTTGCTTTATTTTCTTTTTAATGTGACGTCTCTGTGCTAATAATTACTGGTTCCTGTTTTGCAATCTGTTTTGAGGTCCATTGCTTTACTAAGACCCACTGCATCTTGGCTGATTTCAAAGTGACACCAGAATATCAATGTTTAAAAATAAAAAGTTTTGTTTGTAAATCATGTGACCACCTTCTCTCAACCTGACATGGAAAGTCTCTTGTACTACAGTGTATTTAATAAAAATGATGTCTTAACAATAAATAACATCCTCCAAAAGAGAGACTAAAAATGACATGATTACTTTAAAAATGTATAGAATTTTCATAAGGCACGGTGTGCCCTTTTCCTGTCTGTCTATCTGTCTGCCTATATTTTAGATATGATTACTGTAGATGCCTGCAGTGTTCATTAGTGGAGGGTAAAGAGAGTAAGTAGTCTTCAGCACCAATTCCCTAAGCCCTCCCTAACCTGACACTTTCAACTTATATCTTAAATAACTGACCACATGTGTCCAGTTGGTATTTGAAATGTGGTCAGTGTCACTAAATAACTGAATTTTAAATTTTATTTAATTTCAATTTAAGTAGCCATATGTGGCTCATGGCTACCATGTTATACAGCACGGAGTGAGAAGATGGAATCATAATTTCTAAAAGATCAGACCTGAGAAACCCACCAAGGGATTTAAAGTGAATTGCCGCGCAGACAATATAACAACCTTCCTATGGATGGCTATAACTTTTTTTCCTATGATAGATATGGATTTTTAGATACCAACCCAAGTGTATAAAATGCCATTTTATTCATTTTCTTTAAATCATGCTGTTTAACTAAGTCTACATCCTTCATCGATAAAATCGATCTCAACAATTTCTGGGTGTGCCTCTTTCTTAGAGTAACCGAAGAATCCCAAGTCTCATTGATACCCAGAAAATATGGGTTTCTGGTTTACTGTTGAAGCCTTCTTTCTGAATTTGAGCTGAGGGTTCTCTTCACATGGTTTTATTTTTCTGGCAAGATAAATATTAGAGCAGTTCTTCTCAGCATGTCATGTGGATCAGAATCACTTGGAGAACTTTGAAAAATGTAGAAGCCAAAGCCGTACCCTGAAAGAATTTGTTTCTATTAGCCGGAGGTGGGACAATGCATAGGCATTTTGGGGGGGGGGGTGTTTTTAATGCACAGCTGGAGTAGAGAAATATTGTTCTAGGGACCTTAAGTCTTGGCCCCAGAGTTTCAATCATCCAAATAGAAATACCTGGTTCTAGACCTAGGACTTGACTCAGCAGAGAATGGGCCAGACAGAGAAGGGCCTGGAACTTTAATACAAGAATGAGAGATAGAGCACTAGATAGTTTTGAAGAGCAGATCATCAGTATCCAAGGAGTTCAAAAGTGAACTACATGTTCTCACAGAAAATGTTTCCTACAAAGAAAGCTCCATGGAAACCGATTATGGCCCAGTGGTTAAGGCAATCAATCAAGCAGTCCCCATCAAATTAAAAGGCTGGGACTTTAACTCCCCATTATGCCAGAGCAGCTGCAGATTCTCCAAGCATAGTTTCTGATAAGGATCATCCCACTGCTAAATTGCTATAACATAGAGAGCAACCACAAAGCTTGGACCCAGCCTGTGACCATGAAAACTGAGCTGGCAGGATACACTGGAGTTGAAGTCCTGCCATGCCCTAGATCACTGAAGGGGAGGGGCCAGGACTTACTTAATCACGTAATGAAAAACCCCCAAACCCCAAAGTCAGGATCCCTCTTGTCTAAAGTCAGTCCTACCAGATTGCTATGTACAATTCCAGAGAGTGATGGGCAACTGAACTAGGAACACACATACCAGTTACTGATTCTGTCACCATGAGTCTTACCCCAAATCATGATGTTCCAACAGGTCTGCTATATATACTAGCTAGCCATTTGCATGTGTTTGCATGACAATATTATAATTTTTATTTATTAACTAGAAGCCCGGTGCATGGACTCATGCACCGGTGGGGTCCCTCGGCCTGGCCTGTGGGGATCGGGTCAAAACTGGCTTCCTGACATCCCCTGAGAGGTCCCGGAGTTCAAGAGGGAGGTTCTTGGGTGATGCACCCTGTAATTGGGCTTCCTCCTCTCTGGTTCTGGGTGCATCACCAGTGAACCACAGCTGCCAAGTCACCACAGCTCGGCAGTTCCTGCATTGAGCGTCTGCCCCCTGGTAGTCATTGCACATCATAGCTACTGGTTGGATGGTCGGACAGTTGCTTAGGCTTTTATATATATATAGATTTTTGTTGGCCATTTCCAGAAATAGTATGTAAGTTTTATACTAGCAGAGATTTTAGTGTCTTTGTTTTTCCCTAAGATAACTTCTGTCATGACACATAGGTGGTACTCAAACATTTTTGAATGAGTGAGTGGATGAATGAAAGATGGATGGATATTAAGGAGCTTAAGAGGTCAAGAAATTAGGCAGGTAGTTATGGTATACTGATGCTTAGAAACCAGAGGTATAACCATAGACAAGTCATTTTAACTCTCCCAAGCCTTAGATTACTTATTTCTAAACTATCTAATATTAGAGGCCCAGTGCATAAAGATTCATGCACTGACCCTAACTGGTTTGGCTCATTGGATAGAGCGTCAGCCTGCGGACTCAAGGTCCCAGGTTCGATTCCAGTCAAGGGCATGTACCTTGGTTGCGGGCACATCCCCAGTAGGGAGTGTGCAGGAGGCAGCTGATCGATGTTTCTATCTCTTCGATGTTTCTAACTCTCTATCCCTCTCCCTTCCTCTCTGTAAAAAATCAATAAAATATTTATATAAATAAATAAATAAATAAATAAATAAATAAATAAATAAATAAATGATTCATGCACTGGAAGGGGGGTCCCTCAGCCCGGCCTGCCCCCTCTTACAGTCTAGGAGCCCTCAAGGGGGGGAGGTGACCTAGTGATGAGGGAAAGGCGACGCCCCATCACACCTCTGCTGCTGCCATTGCCGGCAGCACAAGCCTCGGCCGGCCCTGGTTACCTGAGCCTCGGGTGGCCCTGGGTGGCTGGACAGCTGCCATCCAAAGCTTGCCTGCACCTCGGGCCGGCCCTGGGTGGCTGGGGGAATGAGGGGACAGGGAGACT
Source organism: Myotis lucifugus (assembly GCF_000147115.1). Classification (NCBI taxonomy): domain Eukaryota; kingdom Metazoa; phylum Chordata; class Mammalia; order Chiroptera; family Vespertilionidae; genus Myotis; species Myotis lucifugus. The sequence goes on along the minus strand of NW_005871343.1, from coordinate 408,567 downwards.
CCAGAGGCAGGCGACCTGGTGGGGCTGAGGGGACTGGGTGTTGCCATCTTGTGGCTGTGGGTGCCACCATCTTTGAGGGTGGGGCAGTCAATTAGCATATTCCCTCCTTATTGACTATGGGCGCCGCCATCTTTGCAACAGTGTGAGGGTCAATTAGCATATTCCCTCGTTATTAGATAGGATAGGCTTCTTCTCCAGGTTCAGCTTAACTAATTCATGCCTTAAAACCATAAATTATTAATATAAATGACTTCAAATATTCTCAAATGAAAGGAGAGTTGGTTTCCTTCCTGACTTAGTTTAGGAACCTCAGAAGAAATAAGGTTACCATGACTGAAAATAATAATGACTATGTTTTAATTTTCAAATGGACAACTGAGTTACCATGGTGGTAAAAAGAATCCATATCTTCAGAAATATCAAGAGTCCCTTGGAGAGGACTTCCCTCTACGCTTGCTGGAAATTACACCAAATGAAAAAGGATAAAAATAAATCTGTAGTATCAGCATCTTTTGGGTGATGGTTATTTTGTTCAATTGGATTAGCCAGGAAACTTTTCTATAGTAGACTTTCAGAAAGCACTTTCCAAAGTTATTAGTACCTTCTCAGTTCTAGGATAGAATGTTTTGGAGACAAATAGTGGCCTTCCTGGCTTTGGGGTAGAGGGGTCAATATGGATAGAATGGCTCTACTAGCTCTCTTTGCTCACCTACAGCATCACAGATTCACAGGGTTGATGGGGCCATAGAGGGCAGTCCTGTGCACATCCTTGCCAAGAGTCTAGCACTAGTGAGAGTGAATTTATTTGAACATCTCCCCCGGACCCCCAAGCCCCTAGTCCCAGTCCATTTGCCTTTTACAAAGCTTCCTTAGCAAGCACTTCCTGGTGCTGAACCAATGAAGGCCTCTCATGGCTTAAATCTCCTGGGAGTGCACAGAAAAACTCTTATTCATTATGACTTGGCATGCATTTATGACTTCCTTGTGGTCTTCCTCCCACATCCATCCCTGGGTGCTTGCCAAGTACCCAGGAGGAAGGGCAAGGAACCTAGTTCTGTCTGGTGAAGCTAGTGCCCGGTCCACAATTCCCTGGTTACTCTTTAGTTGCATCAGCCTACCTGTTCTTCAGGATGCTACTCATTCTTAGCACAGGATAAAGTAACTTTTTTAAGGGATCAGGGAGATTAAAAGTGAGGTGTGTCTCCTCTTCTCCAGGAAAAATAATTTGGCAGTGTTGTCAAGACAATTAAGAGAGCTTCCCACTACTCTCATATCTCAGGACCATCCAAAATCTCCTTGGGTGTTGTTAAAAACAAGGAAGAGGAGGGAGTTTGGGCTTTCCACAGGATAGTAAGCGTTGCCATCTCTGATGAGAGAGAAAAAACAAGGTAAAAGGCATTGCTTATTTGTCTACTCAGCCAAGAGTGGGGGTGTCTGCTAACCTAAAGATAGCCTTAATTTTATTTGTTTTTCCTAAGGAACATCTGCTCGTACAATGATTAGGCACTGGCATTCATTAACACAGGAAGTAAAGTGTCTGAGGTTTGTGTCACTGGGAGTATTTGAGAACAAAATAAGACAGATACTTGTGGGAGTGATTTCAGAGCATTTTTCCCACTTTGCAAAGGTTCAGCCCAGGAGAATGTCTAATATTCACTGTGGTCACTGAGAGTTCTGTTAACTGTAGTAGTCAGGAGGTCATTCTCCCTGTGAACTGGGGGACAGGATGGACGATGGATGACATTGACCATGCGTCCATGGCATGTGAATGAAGGTCTAACAAGGGCCTAGTGGCAGCAGCATCTCAGATGTTTGCTGAATAAATGAATAAATTTCTCAGGCACGCAGTGCAAAGAATACAGAACATTCTGTGCACCCTTTCTGTATTCCAAAGTGCATGTACATTTATTATGGCATTTTTTTCTTCCTAACTTTCCTATGAGGACTAGAGTACAGGCTCCCCTTATCCCATTTTACAGATAAGGGTCTGAGTTAAAGAGAGAGTCAGAACTAGAAGACAAGTTTCCTAATTCTTAGAACACAATCATCTGGCCAGTGACTTTAAGGAAAACTCCCCAGATTCTTAGTTCTCATTTATAAGATCAGAATATAGTGCCAATACAGCTTTACTCCTCGTCTCCTTCCACCCTCCTTCCTTGGTTAAAAAAAAAAAAGCAAAAGTGATGTTATTAAAATTTTGATTTTTTAACATGTTAAGTATTACATGAAAAGTGTGATAAAGAGGTAAATAATAAAATTTAAAAGTCAGTTTTTGCCCTTACAAATCTACTCTTCAATACTTAATTGAATAGTCATTTGAAAAAATGCAAAATGCAGGAACCAATTGGATTTTCTCCATTAATTAAAGGAGAGAATTGAACAACTCCATAGAGACATGATATGACATTGTTCCTTGACTAGGAGGAGAAGGTGGGAGTATATGTCACACTCTAATAAAGTTGGAGATTTGGAGCGTGCCTTGGGGATTCTCAACTTATCAGGTTACAGATGAAGAAACTGAGGCACAGAAAAGTCATAAAGAGTCATGCTAGAGGCAGTGCTCACCCTTACCCCCGGGTTGCCTAATTTCCAGAGATACTACAGCTGCGGGACTTAATGTTCTATTTTATTGACTCCCTGTAACTGAAGCAAGCATTTTGATCATAATGACCCACAGTGACACGTGTGTGTGTGTGTGTGTGTGTGTGTGTACATACACAACAGGGCATATGTGCATGTATGCATGTGGGTGTGTGTCCACAGCATGCCTTATTTGTTCCTTCATCCTCCCTTCCCCCACAAAACAGACACCTATAATCAAGCACTATGAACAGCATGCATTTACATTTTAAGTATCTACAAAATAAAATTAAAATGTTTCTCCTAGCCTTGCTGTGTCTCAATAGTAAGAATGAAAAACCAAACCACATCGCTCCCTAAATTTTAGTTATCTCCCATTTCCAGATTTCACTTAGGAGCTCAGTCCCCAGTAACAGGGTTGGGAAAACTGTATAAACAGCTCCCCGTTTCCATCCCACATGCGAGCCCCCCACCTTCCAGCTCCAATCTTGGCTCTTGGAACCCGCTGCCCTCTTGGGACACAGTCCGCCCTCCACCATCCTCCAGCATCCCTCTCACGTCTTTTTAAAGAGATATTTTGGGAAGCAGCACACGCACATCCAGAGACCAATTACTCAATCTCCCAGCAAGTATGGAGATGATGGAAGTATAGCCCTTCGGTCTCCTAGCAACAGCGAGGGGGAGGCTGGAAAGCGAGCTGGTTGCCCAGCACCACCCTGCGTAGAAAGCATTTGCGCATTTCGCATTTCGCTTTTGTTGCCTTTGACGGCCATTTCTAAAACCGGCTCTCAGTTCTTGGGGGAGTTTAGGCACTTAAGTTATTCTTTTAAAAGATCTCTGCTGACATCCACAGGTCCTAAAATTAACATCTCAAGCTTTCACAGACCGGAAGTGTTCTAAAAATACAGAGCCCCAACTTGGTCTTCCTCCCTTGTTTGTTAGGAATGTGTCCAGTCCCCTACTTCCTCCATGCCCTCTCTTGCCTTTACACATATTCGCCCCAGATGTGGACATTCAAGCACTTTTTTTTTCTTTTTTCCAAATTTTGAACTCTGCTCTCTAGAAAAATAAAAAGATTACAAGTCACTGGGCATCTCATTCAGCTTTCTTTTTAACCTCAAAAAGACTCTAGCTGGAGCAGATTTCCACACCTGTTGTCTCAACACCTCCATGATTTTCAACTCTGCTCCACTATCCCCACAGAAAATGTGTCATTGACAAAGGAAATATTTGATTAACTTGAGTAAGAGTTGATTAAATGAGGGAGGAAAGTATGAACTAGCATGATAGCTGACCCCCTTGAGTGGAAATACCCACGGTCACAAGGGAGAAGGCTGTTGAGTGACAAAGCAGTTATTTCTATTGCTTATGGGAGTGGGATATTTGGGGGGAAGAGAAATAGAGGTAGGATCAGAGAGAGAGAGAGAGAGAGATGTGGGATTTCCATTATTAATAAAAGAAAACTGAAAGGATGGGAGAGTTGAGGAGAGCTGGGACTGTTCTAAATCCAAGACCCACATCTGTTATTTCTGACCCAGCGGCCTCTCAACTTTGGAAGCCCTCTGAGGGTCAAGGCTTCTGGCAAGGCTTGAGGATAAGGGAGGGCCAATAGGAATGCCAAGGACTGAAATAATTTTTTTGAGGAATTGCCAAAGACCAGGAGGTGGGACACAGGGTGCTTTGTTGCAGGAGCACTGATTGAAAGAACAGGACGAGGCACTAAGCCTGCCCTTCCGTACTAAGTTTACCTCTTAAATATTGGGTATAGAAAATGATGGCTAAGATGAGGAGCTGGGATTCTTAGATAATCTTCCAAATTTTATGTCAGCCAAGTAAGATGCTGTTTCTCTAATAAACAGAGAAGTCTCTCCATTTTTTCTCCTCTTCCTGACTATGCCCTGGTTCACTCTTCTTTGTGTCAGGAAGTTTGCACAGATAATTCTGTTTCCATCAGCCTCCCCCTCTAGGGTCCATAGCTAACCATGTGTTTACCAGGACCTTCTTTTCTAGTCCTTCTGAGCAAGTTCCAGAAATTGTGACCACCTCGCTGGAATTCAAAGCTGAACAATTTAGCTCTAAAACTCTACTAGAAAAGGAGAAGAGAGACAATTCTCACGCTGTCTCTGAATCCCAGGACAACATCTATGGAGAGACCCATAGCCACCCAGGGGCACATGAGCTCCTTTGCATTCCTGGACCTGACTCAGTAGCTAAACTGAGCCTGGGCTGAAAAGCTGAGGGATTGTGAGAAGGGGAAGGATGGTCAGAGGAGAGATGAAGAAGGTAGAACAGGACCTGGTCACTGCTGTGTTTATCAGTTATGCCCTAGAAGTGAGAAATTGGGCAGAAGTAACAAGACTTCAGGAAAAGGAGTTTTACCTTCAGTTGTCCTCAGACCTTATAGGTGTGGACTATAGAAAGTCAACCTAGCTTAGTTGCCTACTCCCTGCAGGATCACTGGAATCTGCTGGTTCTACAGAGAAGGATGAATCCATCAGGACCTTCCCCTGGCTCCCCTAGCACCAGCTTCAAGAAGAATGAAATTAGAGATCCTGGGCCCTCGAAGGGCATCCACATGTGTAAGTGTGAAACAGAATAGCAGTTCATGGAAGCCCCTCTGATAGTTAAGGGCAGGGCCAGAGGCCATATCTCAGGACTGTGGATTCAAGGCCAGTCCTCTATTTAGAGTCTAAAGCCACGCTGGCTCTTTGATGACTGACCACCAGCTTGAGCTTTCTGCCTAAAGCTATGATCCTGACTCACAGGTGAAAATGGAACAAGAAGCAGGGCCACAGTTTCCGACAAGGGAGCTACGAGACTGTGAAATGACTTTCTTCCACCATTTTGCTTGGGATCAGTCGATGTTCAGTAAATCCCATGAGCTGCCTCTCAGGACTTCCCAACTTTATGGGCAAATACACGCAGAGCAAAGCACAATTCTCCAAATTGTTATTTCTGAGCCTGCTGAGGTTGATTCTTTATTTCATCACTTAACTGAAGTTCTGCATGTTCAAGTTCTGCTCTGACACAGGCTTTTGTCAGGAGCCCAGTTACCATGGCAGTGCCTCCAAAATAGAACAAGTCCAACCCACATCAATAGATGGTACAATAAATAGAATAAGTACTACTTACAATACATTATTCAGTTTCTACTGGGTAATAATTTGTGCAGAGAGTTGAAAATAGCTACACCCCCCTTCATTTAATTAAAGGAAAAACAATTCCACAAATGGGAAATGCACAGTGTTTATATCAGAGTGGAACTTGTGTGGCTGTGTGGTGAAGAGGCCAGAATCATGGTTGAATTTGCTCGGAAAAACTTAATGCACAAAAGCTAGGGCCACTCTCTCTTAAAACCCAACTTATTGTGTGGTTTGGTTTGAGGCACCAGTTAAGTATGAACTAAGACTGATACCTAAGAACCATATCAGCTTTTCCTAATAGTCAGGTGGGCATTTCTCTGTTTCCCCATGGCCATTCTGGTGTACTCCTATCGTCCCGTGACACTTATATCCTGCTTCAGATAAAAAAGTATATAAGCACTCTAATTATAGGTAACCACAGGGCTCAGGGGGCTGGTGGAAGATTCCTCTGACCCACCCTTATAGTAGTTATTTTAATGACTATTTATTGCATAATTTGGGCTGTTTATGAGCAAATAGATACCTCAGGGCCTCCAGTCCACTGTATTCTCCAAGTGGCTCTTCATCTTAGACAAAGTAAGCAGCTTGATCGAGAGGGAAATGCACTGCCTTTGAAATCCAGACAGGCCTGGTTTCCAGAACCAACTTTGCCTCTAACCCTGTGCAAGTCTCTCAGTCTTCATTTTATACAGATGTAAAGGGAGGGGTAACACTCTCTACTTTAATTGGCTTGCTGTGGAAATTGAACGGTGTGTAGGTACAAGTGCCTAGCACAATGTCTAGTCTATGATAGGAAATTAATATTAGTGTATTTTGTTTTCCTACAACAGCTGTAGCTAACATGATAGACATCCCAGACATTCCTTTGAAGTCATAGGCATGGAACCATTGTAATGGCACAGGACCCCAGTCTCGTAAGGGGCCACATGCTCGGTTTTATGTTCTGTTGATACCATCTTGAAATTCTTACTAATTTTATTTTTGAACTTATGCCTTGTAAATGAAGTCCAATGGTAGAATGGAGTATGCATGTGCACAGGGGAGAGAACCAGGTAATAGTGTGCACACACAAGGCTCAGGTTCATGGACACAGCAGGCAATGTTCTGTGTGCACGCCAAGCAGTTGACCTGACTGCCTGGTGCACACAAGCATAACTGGGACAGGTCAAGACCCTGAAGACACCAAGGGGTGCCTGGGCTGGGACAGCAACAGCAGCAGCAGCAACAGCAGCAGTAGCAGCAATGGTGACAGCCCTGGAAGAAAGGAGAGACACCTCGTGAGTTCAATGTTGGGAGCTTTCCCATCCAACCCGGAGCCTTTTCCTATAGCACCTGCATATATATATATATATTCTCTCTCTCTCTCTCTCTCTCTCTCTCTCTCTCTCCTGAACACCAAATAGGAACTGCCTGTGGTCTACCAGTTAACATTTCAGTAAATTATTACAAAAATCAAAGTGTAATGTTGTGATTTATAATAAGAAATATAGATTTGGTCTCCATCCCCATTTCTGGCACAGAGCTCCTAAAACCCCTGGAATTATAAAAGTCTTGAGAGCAACAAAGATGTCTTCTGTTTTGTTGATGATGCGACTTTTGGAAAGGGTGAGGGCAGGTTGCCAGGACAACCAACCATATGATTAGAAGTTTGGAACTTTCAGTCCCACCCACTGACCTCTAGTGTGGGCAGAGGGGCTAGAGTTGAATCAATCTCCAATAGCTAATGGTTTGATCAGTCATACCTATGTAATGAAGTCTCTATGAAAACACACACAAAAAAAATGGGATTTGGAGAGCTTCCAACTTGGTGAGCATGTTGAGTTTTGGGAGAGTGGTGAGTGGCATGCCTGGAGAAAGCATGGAAACTCCACCCACTGCTCCCATCCCTTGCCCTATGCATGTCTTCCATCTGGCTATTCCTGAGTTATATCGTTTTATAATAAACTGATGACCTAGTAATTAAAATGTTTGTCTGAGTTGTGCTTGGAAGTTAAACCCAAGAAGGGGGTTGTTGGAACCTCTACTCTATAGCCTGTCAGTCAGAAGCACAGGTGACAACTTTAACTTGCAATTGGCATTTGATATGTGTATGTGTGTGGTAGGGGTTGGGGGGAGGGGGTAATCTTGTAGGACTGAGCTCTTCACTGTGGAATCTGATTCTATGTGCAGGCCAGTACTGTCAAAATTGAGTTGAATTGTGGAACTCCCAGTTGATGTCCCAGAATTGTTTCGATTTATGGGGAAACCACTCCTCCCTGCCACACACACACAATGAAATTGGTTCTGGAACTCCTTAGAAAGCATACACATGGGCATTGCAATGAAACATATCAGGGAGTTCCTAAAATTCTTCAAGTAGTTTAGAAGCTCTGATTTTAAAACTTGCTTCAAAATTGGAAAGTAAAGAGCCAAAGGTTTAAAAGTAGAAATTATAATTAAAAATTACTGCTTCCAATGAAAAAGAACAGTAGTTTCATACAAACTTCCCAATTAACCAATTACAAACAAGAAAGCCAATTTTAAAATTAACATTTTCTTGTCATTGAAGATATAGCAATAGACCACATAACAGACATTTCGAGTTATATACAAATCATGAAGTCACTTTTGGTTTTTTTGTACAAACTCTACAAGTTACAGGAAATGTCAGAGAAAGTATTAAAATGTCATCTGTAAATTTATGTTTAAAATTAAACACAGACTTACACAAAAATGATTTGTATAAAGAGTTAAATCTCTTTAGAAAAAGATTTAGAATCATGCTTTAGATGTAGTAAAATCTTGTTTTGAAATAATTTATCAGAAATTTGTCCCAATGCTGTCACAGCCTGTAATCTATCCTTCACAGCTCCAGTAATGGTGGCATCAACAGAAAGATCCCTCTCAAAATTAAAAGTTATTTGTGATACTACATTTACCAAGATCAACTGATCAATTGCTTTCACTTATATCATTGAGAATAAAGTTGCTAAGTTTTGATGAATTTGTAGAAAAGTGAGCCACAAAAAAATCACATGATCAATCAAGATATTGCATGAAGAAAGTCTTATTATTTTTATACTATATAAAATTATGGTGCCCCAAATATTAACAAACTCCACATGGCCTTTATTCCCAGTACTTTACCTCTATTACCATAGGGTCTCTCAGGCTCTATGGCCCAAATAACAGGGCTGTTTGCACTGCACTATAGTCCTGCTACAAAGCCCTTTCCTGCTATGAATACTTGAGGTTGGCAGCCTTTCACATCACTCAGTGTGGGAGATAGACCCTAGGCTGACCCCATATTTATCCTCAGTATAATCTCCTTGCCTTGAGTGTGGGCACAACCTGTGATTTGCTTTTATTAAATAGATTATGGTATATGTGATGATAGGCTGTCATTTCTTATTGTTCATCCTTGATATTTTTAATGGTGCAAATTGAGCAGTATCCTTGTTAGCCTCCCATCTATTCTGCCCCATGAGCATGCTATATCCCACCAGCCATCCCCATAACTCTCTTCAGGTAAGGCCCTGCTGACCATCCAACCTTGCCACTCAATATTATAATTGTGTTCCTCTTGCTTCTGATGGTTAAACATGGCTACTTGACCTCTATTATTTTAGGATCCTATTCTCCCCATTGCTATCAGTGAGCCTAACTCTGTAACAGGTCTGTCCTGCTATCAGCTCTGGCCCAAGAGAATCACTACCACTGCTGCTGGTGCCCACTTTCTAGTGTGTGAGTTGGGAGTTCATTCTTTGGAGTAGGACTACTCTGGAAAGTAAGTCCTGCACCCGGTTCTCATATCTCTGTGCCCTTTCTCTGAGGACATGAGAATCTCTTTGTAAAATGCCAAAGAGATCCTATGGCTTTCACACTGAACTTTCCATTAATGCTCTCAGCTTTTTATGTTTTTTTTAGAACAAACTTTATTATAATTCTTTTTTATTGTTGACAGTATTACAGATGTCCCCCATTTCCCCCCTTTACTCCTGTCTATCCAACCCCCACCCCACCCCAGCCCTTCACCACATTATTTTCTGTGTCCATGGGCTCTGCACATATGTTCTTTGGTTAATCTCTTCCCATCTCCCCACCTCCCTCCCCTCTCAGATTGTCAGTCTATTCCATGTATCCATGCCTCTGGACCTTTTTTTATTTAAGCCTTCACCTGAGGATATTTTTTCCATTGATTTTCAGAGAGAGTGGAAGGGAGGCAGGGGAAGAAAGAGAGAAATATCAATGTGAAAATATCAATGTGAGAGAGACATATGGATTGGTTGCTTCCTGCATGCACCTGACCGGGCCTTGGGATTGAACCTGCAAACCAGGTACATGCCCTTGACTGGGAATTGAAACTGAGACCTCCCAGTGCACAGGCTGATGTTCTAACCACTGAGAAACACTGTTCATTAGATTCCACATATGAGTGAGATCTTGTGATACTTGTCTTTCTCTGACTGGTGTATTTCACTTAGCACAATAATGTCCAGGTCCCTCCATGCTATCACAGACAGTTTAGAGATACTTCTTTTTTACAGCTACATAGTATTCCATGTGTAAATGTACCACAGCTTTTTTATCCACTCATCTACTGATGGGCACTTGGGCTCTTTCTATATCTTAGCTCTTGTAAATAATGCTGCTATGAACATTGGGGTGTGTACATTCTTTCTGATTGGTGTTATGGGATTCTTAGGATATATTCCTTGAAGTGAGATCGCTGGGTCAAATGGCAGTTCCATTTTTAATTTTTTGAGGATCCTCCGTACTGTTTTCCATAGTATCTGCACCAGTCTGCATTCCCACCAGCCGTGCAGCTTTTTCTAATCCTTCCCTAGAGCCCTAACTTAGCAATAGCCACCAAGTTTTATAGTTAAGATTTCCCCCAAGTTTCTCAAAATCCTCACTAGTTAGTGCTATCCAAATTCATCATAGTGAAGTTTTTAACAATTTTATGGCTACCGGTGCAAGGGATTATGTGAACTTCTCCTACCACTAGTGACGGGCCTTTCGTTCTATTAAGGACAGTAATCTACTACCGTCTTAGCACCTACTTTCCCAGACCATTCCTTGTATCTATTATTATAGAGATTAGTATGAAAGATACTTATTAGAATATGTTCTTTGGGTCAACATTTGGGGAAGGGAGACTGAAGAAGAAATATTGACCAGAGATAAAAGTTGAGCTACCTGCATGCCCAACAACAGCCTTGGCCAAACCCCTAGGGTTTCTGAAGCTAGATAACCCATGAGAGTTGGCCTAAGAGGGCCAGGCTTCTATATTGCCATATTGATAAGACATGAAGGTGGGACACCATAGGAAGGGGCATGAGTTTGGGCACAGGGCTCTCTCCAGAGGAAGGAGACCTGAAAATATTACTGGATGAAGGCTTTCTGCTAAAAGTATTCCTAGCAGCTGGGGCAAAAATTCTTTCATTTAAAGGGACACTTGGGCAATGTATCCCAGTCATTAATAAATTTAACTTCTGTCCTACCTCCTCCATATGTAAAAGTCAAAGGTAGTATGAGAAACAGGCACATCTCCTACTTGACATACTAGAACATTTGGGAAAACATTCTGGGCATCTGGAATAACAGACTATTATCCTGAAAAATTGTATAACCCAGGGTCAGCCTCTTGTCTAGGTAAATTGGGTAGTCTCTTCTATGTTTTGAGTGGCCCAGAAAAGCTTTATGCCTTAAAATCTCTATTCAACTTTGAAATCTCAACTACAGTCTTAATGTCTTCCCATTATCCTCTCTTCCCACACTCTAAAAAAGAATTCTGGGTAGTTATAAAACTTTATGCATCCAAGTAATTAAAGATAAAACACCCCACCCAAATTCTACTTGCTAAAGGCCACTTTCCCCAGGAAAGGAAGCCTAAAAGCTAAATTAATGACTAGATTAAGGTTCTGAAAAATCTGTTTTATCAGCATCCTCAAGGATGATCCAAAGAGCTAAAATGATTAATGTAGAGAGTAGATGACAGACAGGGTCATGGATTTGTTCCATAAAACAGGGTAGCCAGATAATGGTACATGGAATATAGCTCTGAGGTGTCCCTCCTGCAGGCACATTTACATCCAGCTAATCACAGATCTTCTCTTATCTAACAGCCTACAAATAAGGTGACCTTAGAAGACATGGACACTGCCAGAGGAGATGGAGAGACGTTGGGAAGGGGTGATTTTACTGTGGCTCACTTCTGCTGCAAAAATTTGCCCTAGGTCCCATGAGTTGGTGTGTTGGTTTTGTGTGTCCTTCTCTAATTTGATATTTTTAAATATGTTTTTATTGATTTCAGAGAGAGAAAGGAAGGAGAGAGAGAAATATCAATGATGAGAGAATCATCTATTGGCTGCCTCCTGGATGCCCCCCTGCCCCCACTGTGGATCAAGGCCACAACCCCAGTATGTGCCCCAATCAGGAATTGAACTATGATTTCCTGGTTCATAGGTCAATGCTCAACCACTGAGAAACACTGGCTGAGCATTATTTTTTTTTAATGAACTGGTTAGGTCTCCATGATGGGGAGTTGAGAGGGGTAAGGAACAGGGATTTAGAAGCCTGGCGGTCCTGTGTTTTGAATTTCAGCTATCTGTCAAAAATTCTTTGACTTAGGATGGCTCCTCAGCTTCTGAGAGGCAAAAGGCTGTTTTTTGAGAAAGAGTACTCCCCAATAATTTGATTCCCTCTTTCCCACTTCCCCCAGGGTGGGGAGGTATATAAACTACCTGTCACCAGGAGAAATCAGACTAAGAGCCAGGACTGCAGAACAGATGGCAAAACCCAGGCAGACGAAGGAGAGTGTGAGGTATAAGGAAGCTATATTCCCTTTTCCCATTTCCTTCTTTTATAAATTTTAACCTTTTAACACAAACTTGTCCCAGGATTCTTATTCCTGTGCTAGCTCTTTACTTGTTATTCTAGTTTACTCATAGATCTGCTAAATGAATATAGTAAATGACTGCTGAAGGTCGACCAGATGGCTTGATGACTTCATTTACTCTCTCTTTGGGAAAACAATTGAAAGAAATCACAGTTACTCATTCTCCTGCAGGCAGGGGTGTGCAATGATTGCTTCTGAAAATGAAAAGATAAACATGCTTATTGTGTGCCTGGAAGCTCTGGGGATCTGGGGACACTTTCTGCCCCACCATTTCACTCCAGAACATCAGGAATTCATTGTACACCTTGCTGAGGGAAAGAGGCACATTGTATTTTCCAAATATCAAGATCTTTCTTTTAGGATTAGAATATGTAGTTGACACAGAGAAAATACTTTCAAGATGTTGTAGAAAAAATACACAAAAACCTCAAGACTCCAACTCTTTAGAACTCGATATTTTCAGCACCTGCAGTTTCATATCTCTGTGGGGTAGGAGTGTGTATTATTTCTCAGAGACATAACCCAGACTTCCATACTCACACATGAGTTCTCCCAAAAGAAAGCAGGAGGAGACAAGAACTCTTCCCAAGAGTTTAAAAACATTTCCAGATATGAGAGTTTTAGAGAACAGTTCCCTCCTTGGGGATTTCTGGACTTCTCAACCTGAAAGGTAGGCAAGCACACTGCTTTGCATTTTCCACTCACACTGGATCCCATGGTAAGTCCAGCACACAGACTGGCTTTCTCTACCTGTGCAGAGGCATTCAGGCAACCAGTGGGGAAGGACCAAACAGGGGAATGGATGGGGCATTTGCAGTCACACCTAGGTTCTGACCCATTATTAGTTATTTGCTCTTTCTGTGCCTCAGTTCCCCCATTTGTAAAATGGACTTGGCAATATTTACTTTGAATGGCTATTGCAATAAATAAATGAGAATAATAGGCAATAAAGTCCCTGGACAAAGGAGACCCTTGATAAATGCATGTGTGGTTTAGTTCCACAAGAGCAGAACTGTCTTGGTCATCAGCACTTGCTAGTAGGTGCTCATGAATATTTGTGGACTAAATGAACATATTCATTCTTTTCCATGTCCCATCACTGTTACCCTATAAACTAGACAAAATGTTTCACCTCCAATGAAGGAAGGACTATATTGCTTTATCAGGAAAAGCCATATCAGAGTCTCACTTCCTAGATTCTTGCACTCTTACATCCTGCTGGTGGGAATATCAATTGACACAACCACTTTAGAAAACAATTCAGAGAAGTAGTCTACTGAAGTTGAACATGCATGCACCTTGAGACCAGCAATTCCATTCCTAGGTATATACCCCTAAGAATATACCTTTGTATGCAAGTCTACATCTACCAAAATATTAACGTGAGCAATAGCAAACAGTGGAAAACAACCTAAATGCTGAGCTTCCCTGAACTACACTTTGCATCTTAGTATCAAGCCTGCATGGCTTTGAACTGTGTTTATGAGCATCCGTGCTTTATCTCAATTTCTTCTGTGTATCCATCAGCAAGATGTATCTTAAAGTATCAGAAAAGCCTAAGAGAGCTCATGAGAGTGTTAACACTTAGTGTAAAATTGTTCATAATTAAGTGTTTAGATTGTGCTTGATGAAATCATGACCTTGTGTGTGTGTTGAAGTTGCCTATGTCCATTGTTTGTACTATTTTCACACAGAACAAATCTTGAGAGCTGCGGAAGTTACTACTGGTTCTGCTAGTAGCCAAGTGGTCTCTTTTAGTCAGTATCCAATAGTGGGTAAAATGGAATGTATATGGCTTGAGTGGATTCAAGGCTGTATAAAGCATGGTGTTCCATTATCATATACTTAAGGAGAAATCAGACAGTCTTTTTAATAAGTGAAATGTTTTACATACATTATGTCTACTTTAAACAGGCTATGAGTTTAACATATCATTCCTGCTTTTACTATATTTTAGTGTTATTTTAGATTTATGCATTACTTGGTATGATTTACTAGCTTATTTTTAGGGTCTTGGAATGCTCAACATTTTTCCATATAAATTAATGGTAATTGCTTCTTTGTTTAAGGCCATTTTGGTTTATGAAAAGGTTTCATAGGAACGCTCTACTTTCGGATAGTGAGGGAAACCTCTATTGCTTAGAGATTCAAACATATATATGTAATTAAAGTATCAAAATGCAAGGAATAACAAATGCTGTATTCATAATAGGCCTCTGAGGTGTGGGGAGGGAATTGAAATCACAGAAGATAATACAGAGGAATTTGATGCAGAGGAGTATTGGTGATTTGGGGTGTTTTAGGAAGGTGATGGGCATCAAAGTATCCTAAAAAATGAAAATGTATACTTGAAAAGAATCTTATCATGTAAAAGCTGAAGATTCCTATAGCACTAGCTCCACCTGTCCATTCTAAAAATAAGCGACCACAGGCTCAGAGACGTGAAGTCAGGTGGTACACAGTCAGGTGGTGACAGAGCTGGGATTGGAATCCAAATTTTCCAGGTCCTACGCCAAAAGTTGTATGTAGTTTTTTTAAAAATTGCATTTGGTTCAGTTCCTATTTTTCTTCTTGTAGGGAGGAATCTGAACACACATGTGAGCAGCGCTTCAAATGCATCAGAGGCGAGCCACTCAGAGACGGTCCAGAGAAAGGGCTCCTGATATTATTTCATGTATACAAAATGAGACACAAATCACACCCTAAATGTAGGTAATATCAATGTCACGATACATATCTCCTACATATCTGACATCAGTAATCATATATACTGCACGATGAGTTTCTGCTCTCTACTTTTAAGTTCTTCCTCCCATTAGGTTTCAAAACAAATCTGAGAAGTTCAGTTTGCCTTTTTACTGATGATAAATTCATAGGAGTATTAGTGTCTCTTTCTCCTTTCAACATTCTGACACCTTTCTGTTGTTTTCTTTTTTTAACCCAAAGTTTTTAATGCACATTTTTGTTCTATGGGTAGCCTAGAGACACAGAGCAGCTTGACTTCTTGATGGAAAAAGTTGGGGGTTTCCTTATTGAACCAATCCTCTCTTCTACCTTGGAGACTTTTGAAACCCCTTCCCTATCCATGAGTCATGTAGCTGTTGCTCAGGGCAATGACCTGTCACTGCATCTCAAACCAGGACACCAACTTACAGCCAGCTCCACGCCCCTATTCGCTCCCTAGCCACAGTGAGCATTCAGACCAAGGCTAAGAAATAGCTGACCTCATCTTTTCCTATGTCTCATCACACTCTTTAAAAAGAAAACCCCTACATTGTTTGGACTTGATCTTTCCCTTTATCTCTTCCATTTCCTACCAAGTGGATCAATGCCCACATTGGAATTGCCTCAGAAAACCTCTCTAGAAGAGATTTATTTATATAAGAATTTTGCTGAAGAAAATGTCATAAGTAGGGTACAGTTATTGGGTTTATACTTATTAATTCACAAACATTCCTATCAACCTGGGAAAATGTTACATTACCCTCAAGGGCCACCACAGACCTATAGCTAATGAAGTTGTAGCTGGGGGGATGCCGGAGGTTGTTTTTTAACCTTAGTTAAAATCTGTACTTCCCCATTCTCTTGTTTTTGTTTTTATTTTAGGCTGAGGACCCATGCCAATTATACTGTTTCTATGCCAGGGTAAGTTTATGTGTCTTGCTTCCCTTTATCATTTTGTATAGATTGTTGAGAATAGTGTATGTGATATGTAAGAGAGTAAGTTAGAATCTGGAACAGCGAAGAGTGAGATCTATTGGGCTCCACAGGCAAGAGATCAGCATGGGAAAGGCCAACCTGCACCAACAAGAATTGAATTGGTTGCCAGCTACACTCCAAGCCCAAGGTTCAAAGCCCCAAATATTTATGAAAGAAATCCAATGCTGCTTCTATTTTTCCCTCCTTCTCTCCTAATATCTCTTCTTATTCTCTGGGTAGGATTCATGGTCCAGTAACACCCAAGCCCTTGTAAGAAAAGAAAGCAAGCTGAGTGAAAAACACAGGTCTTTACTCTTCGTCATTGCCACATACACAAAACTGGCCCCAGTGGTAGATCAAGGCTAGTCTAACCCAAAGCAAAGCCTAGATGATGGGCCAGAGGGACAGTTGGATGGTACTTCATGTCCACAGGGGGCCTCAAATGAGGTTGCACATAGAGTCTCCAAGAAGCACAGAAAGGAAGCAAAGGAGACGCTCATCATACAACTCTGATCTCGGGTCTTATTCCTAGGCTTTGGTTCTCTTTTCGTGATAAATTGATATTTTTGGTCAATTCTGTAAAAGTTTTTATTGATAACATAATTACATTATCATACTTCTATCAAAACATGTAGAATAGACTTTAGTTTTTACAACCATGTTTTATTATTTATTTATTTTAAAATAAACCTTGAAAATACATAGTTCACATGATTTAACCATAGTTACATTTTACTGAAATATGTCTATATTTTAAACACGCCTTGCCAAGTGCTGCTGTGTTTTCTTTCTAGCTGTAAGATCACTGAGTGTGCAGGAATAGAGGTAAAAGGTAAGTTGATATCTTTGGGTGTTTTTCTTTTTGCTCTGAATTTTCCTTCAGAGTGGTTGAAACATAAGATTGAAAAACTCACAAAAATGAGACAGCAGAATGATTCTTTTGTCTTCTGAGCATAATCATATTTACCTTTTTTTCACCAAAAAAAAAAAGTTGCAACATTAAACCCCATAAGTTGGCCTGGGCCTTGCTGACTGAAGACCCAAAGCTGGAGGCAAATGGTACATCACAAATAAGAAAAACATGAGGACCAAGCAGAGACATTAGGAAAGAAGGAGGAAAAAATAGAAGCAGCATTCAATTTCTTTCATAAATATTTGGGGCTTTGAACCTTGGCCTTGGAGTGTAGCTGGCAACAAATTCTCTTCTTGTTGGTGCAGGTTGGTGACTAGAAGTTCTACTCAGATGAAACCACAAATACATTCTCAGACAACACACTGACCAGAGCTCCCCACTCACCAAGGGTCATGCAGACCCCCAGGCGGATGGGTGAATTCCAAGAGATCAGGCCCTGTCTGAGATTCCCTGATATCTTTGGGGAATGGTGGGTTGTGACAGAAACAAAACAACTTCCGCCCAACTCCTGCATCGTGCAGACCCACCTTCCTCCCCTCACCCTCCCACCCCCACCCCGGGGCACACCTCCTGTCATGATTTCATCTTGCTACCCTCTGCCTGCCTACCCTGCTCTCCCAGGTCCTGCAGGTGTGTCTATTTTAGCACTCAGAGCTCTAAGCTGGTGAAGGGCAATTGGCATGTTGTGTAATTATTTTGGAGGGGGGCCCATAATTGAATCATGCCAATGATAAAACAACCAGTATTTTTCTAGTTCTGTTCTCAAATTTCTGACACATACTTCTGGAAGCTTCCCAGGCAGTGTCTCACATGTGCTCCATGGACCGACTTGTGACAGCAGATTAGCATGCCGATACCTCCTGTCCCTAGGACAGTGGTTCTCAACCTTGGCTGCACATTAGAATCACCTGGGAATCTTTTTAAAATCCTGATTTCTGGACCTCATCCTCCGGAAATTCTGTTTCTTTGTTATGGGGTGAGGCCACAACATTAGTAACAAAGAAACAGAATTTCCAGAGGATGAGGCCCAGAAATCAGGATTTTAAAAAGATTCCCAGGTGATTCTAATGTGCAGCCAGGGTTGAGAAACCATTTTTAGGGGCCTTTTCTGACATAAGCCATCCCAATATGGGGGGTTCACGGGTTACAAACCCCTGGCCCCTATTTCCTTTTATTATCAAGGATAACTGTTAAGAAGAATTCGGGGCCTCGAAATATTAAGATCTTAAAGTCTTGGCTAACTTGTCATTGCATCTCCTTCCAGTTGGGGTTGCAGAACTCTATGGAGTGACAGGATAACGTGTAATCAATACCAACTCTCTAACCCATGCGCCAAATTTGCCTGCCTCAAAACCCTTCCCAGAAGACTCCTGGAGCCTCTTGAAAAATTGACTCCATCTTCTACAAAGACCTCAAATACACAGTCTCACCTTCATCAATCCCTGGCAGCCTCTGAGCCCTGCAATGGACCTAGCAATAGTATCCTTGCAATGGGTGTGCCCCATATACCCAGTAGGTATCTCATAAATGTTTGCAAAAGAAATTAATGACTTGCATTGAACCTGGGCAGTCCTGGCAATGTGTTGCTTATTATTGGGCCCAACCAGCCTTCCTGCAACTACACTTTGAGGTGGAGTGAGACAGATAAGGGCACAGGACTCAATCTGAGGGTTTCTTTCTCAACTTTGCCTCTCCTGGAAGACTTCTTGACAGCAGGTCACCATGACCACCCTTCATGCTAGAGTGTGGTTCTCAGTGCCCGCTATGCAGGAGGATCATTCCGAGCTCCACTTCAAGACAATCGGTGTCAATTAATTTGGGGCACAGCCCAGACCTTAGGGTTTTTAGCCAGTTCCCCAGTGATCCTCACACACCTGTTCCAAGTACCGCTTCAGAGCAAACACATAAACATACAGACACATAAAACTCTGAAGAGGATTCCAGCATTTTATTGATCATTTTTAGTCTTATAACATTTTTCTAATATGTCAAGATTTTGATTTTGAAGGTGACTGTGTTCATTGTAGCCATTCAAACATTAAAGATGTGCATAACAATATGGTACAGATAACCTATACTAAGCCCACCCCTTCCCCCCAGCCCAGGAAGAAAGGTTAATAATGTTGTGTTTATTCGCTCAGGCCTTTCGCTGTATTCGTGAAAATTATATACCCACATATATACAAGTTGTTGGCTAATTCACTTAGAAGCATAATGTCATTTCTTTCTCATCACCTTGAACACGACCAGTCTCCTCTTCTGTTAAGAGACCTACCTTTGCCGTGGGGAGAATTATGTTTACTACAAGAGGAACCATAATGGCCAGGTCAGTGTGCTCCTTCTGACAAGCAAAAATGTGGCTTAATATGGAAGTGATATGGGAAGTGGGGGTGGGAAATAGATGGATAGGCTGAAATAAATAAGTAGAGAATAAAAAAAATTTAAATGGATAGAATCTTGGTGGAGGAAGAATTTTATAGATAACTCATTCCAGGAGATTGCAAAAAAAAATATTCTTTGTAAGCTTAGATGTGTGTTTAATTGCTGGCTTCACAACTTACTAGCCAGAAGCCTGAATTTCCCCATTAGTGTAGTGGGGTCATTCATTTTGAGTAAAGGCAGGAGTGAGGAAGAAAGGGTAGGAGAATATGTCAGGAAATGGCTGTGAGTGGTCGACTGAGACAGGAGTCTCAGTGCTGAAAGAATTTGGAAGCCATAGTGTTCAATCAAAGCAATTAGGGTTTATAGAAATTGTTCTCATGAAGATCAATCAAATTCCATCTGTTGTCAGACAGAAATATTTCCAGAGCACAGCTAGAGAGCAACATAATTGTTTTTCAATAAAAAAGCACAGGTGATATTTTTCAAGGTTCCATCAAATTGAGCTCTAAAATCATAACCATGGTTGCCTATGAAGGTGTAAATGCTGGTTTCTCTTACAGCGTGGAGAATTTGGTCCTCTTTCTAAGCATCTATGGATTTTAGAACTGCAGGATCCAGGCGCTTTCAATCAGCTGTACTAAGGGGAGAAGAGATTGGCTAAATTGCCCACCCTAGACCCATGAGTCATATTTTCAATATAAAACGTGTTCTCCTACGAGTGATTAGCTATAATTCCCCATAATTTCTTACAGATCAGGGTCCCTTGGATCTAAGCTAATTTGCATGTCTGTCACAAGGGTCTGGCATAATGCTGAAAATCTGATCCCAGCATGTTAGGAAATGCAATGAAAACACTGTC
This sequence comes from Myotis lucifugus, assembly GCF_000147115.1. Lineage (NCBI taxonomy): Eukaryota > Metazoa > Chordata > Mammalia > Chiroptera > Vespertilionidae > Myotis > Myotis lucifugus. The sequence goes on along the minus strand of NW_005871343.1, from coordinate 388,111 downwards.
ATCTTTACTCAGTGGGGACAGTCCCCTAAGTCTAAAAGCCAGTGATGAAAAGTAGAAGAAGAGAACAGAGCTCTCTGGGTCTTGGTAACAGGTCGTGGTGGAGCACAGCAGCACTTGTTTGGGATCTGAACACATGTGGCGGACAGTGGGTTTGATTAAGGCATGGAGAAATATGCAGATGGAGCCCAGACTTGGCAGAATGGTGTTCCTACACTCAATCTTGACATCTCAGTACGAGAGGGCTGGGTACTTTATATGAAGCAAGGGCCCAGACAGGCCTCCCTCTCCAATGCAGGAATTGAGTAGGTTAACCTTTACTGACCATCTGGAGGGTGTGGGACAGGCCCACAGCTATGGGCAACCTTTCTTTATTTTGTTGAAATACCAGAATCAGCTCATCACAATGTGCTATCAAAAACTGTTTCTGCCACCCTGACCGGTTTGGCTCAGTGGATAGAGCGTCGGCCTGTGGACTCAGGGGTCCCAGGTTCAATTCCGGCCAAGGGCATGTACCTTGGTTTGTGGGCACATCCCCAGTGGGGGCCATGCGGGAGGCAGCTGATCGATGTTTCTCTCTCATCGATGTTTCTAACTCTCTATCCCTCTCCCTTCCTCTCTGCAAAAAATCAATAAAATATATTTAAAAAAAAAACAAAACTGTTTCTGGTCTCAAGAATCGAGAAACCAGCCTCATTCTTAAAACTCTTACAGCTTACAATTTCCTTAGCACACTGTCATGCCACACTAATTCCTGTGAGTCTTAGAACAGAATGCATTTTGAAGTCATCAAGAATGTTGTCTTACCAACAATGGACATGGGGAGGTGTGGATGAATTCAAGTGATATTTAGATGGTAGAATCATCGAGGTCTGATTGGGTTGCATCAGACTCGGGTATTTTAAGATTGACTCCCAAGTTTGTCATGAGAAAATAGGGACTATTGACTGAGAGGGGAAGACAAGAAAGAGAGCAGCATGAATTCTGCTTTAGACATGCTGAATCTGTGATTCTTGTAAGCCCCCATCCAGAGCCGCTGGACATACAGGTGATGCACTGCTTGGATCTAGGGGGCTCCTGCCAAGAGCACAAAGTTCAGTATTGTCAAGGACAGCCCTGGAAGGTGGTCTCTAATCTCTGGTCTCAATCTTCAGCTCCCAAAATTCCTTGGGGTCATTTTCAAGAAGTAATTTTCTCTAGAATCCCTTTGAGGGAGGACATGCCTTTGACCCATGTCTTTGAAGTCAGGTGTTAATGATACCCAGACTGTGAAGGTGACATAAAAAAATCAAAAGTAAAGGCTTAAGAGAATCCTTAAGTTCTTATTTCAGGAAAGTAAAGGGGGGTATGTGTTAATGTTTCTCACTGCTCAGTAAGTCTTTAAAATTCCATCACAATTTAGCAATAAGAAGATGATTTCTCCCATTTTGGGGCACATTTCAGTAGGCGATGATCAACCAGGGTTTCTCACACATCAGGAGAGGCCTCTTTCATTGTGGGGGGACTCCTCATATATTAAAAAAATTTCAAATGTCAAAACAGAGATACAAAATTGTGCCATATTTTAAATGTTTACATTGAAGAATGTAATGCTCTTAACAAACACACACCACCATATGACCAAGCCATTGACAAGGGTATTGAGAGATATATAAATAGTGTGAGGTCATAGTTCAGTGTAGGCGGAGTGGGCTGGTAACAGGTGCGAAAATGTAATTTTCAAAAAACTTTAAAAAATGTCACACAACATACAGTAAATCCGCGCCAAAGATTTATTTGGCTCATGAATAAGGAAAACAGAAGGATGATAACACCAGTTCAAAAGGAGAATTTGAAAACCTGGGAATTTTGTGGTCAAGAGGAATGCTAAAATAAGATTACTAAATTAGCCACTAACTGGTGGATGTGACCCAGAGCAATGAAAGCACACCCTTTGGTATTCTATCTTGTTTCCGAAAAGAAATGCATCACACATTATCAGTTTCACAGGATTGTAACTACCTGCACCTCAATGGATTGTGCAAACCAGCTACATTCCCTTAGGGCAGTGGTTCTCAACCTTGGCTGCACATTAGAATCACCTGGGAATCTTTTTAAAACCCTGATTTCTGGGCCTCATCCTCCGGAAATTCTGTTTCTTTGTTATGAGGTGAGGCCACAACATTAGTAAAAAAGAAACAGAATTTCCAGAGGATGAGGCCCAGAAATCAGGGTTTTAAAAAGATTCCCAGGTGATTCTAATGTGCAGCCAAGGTTGAGAACCACTGCCCTAGGGAGTCAGGTGTCCCTTCAGTACTTCAGTGTGACCTTAAAGGACATACAGGCATCCTTTGCCTCCTTTCTAAGTTGGGGGTAATTGTTCCAGCAGAATGCAAATGTGATGGACAGCTTCCGCTTTTGGTCCTGTCACTGGGTCTCGGTTGGTTGTCCTTTGTGCCCCAGAAGCCAGTTTAAACAGGCCCTCCTACTCTTCCCCCCAGCAGCATCCTCAGTTTTGACATTGAACTTCACAAATACCAGTCAGACACATCAAGCTCCAAACTGAAAATTATTCTTACACAATTGTAGTTGTTTAATAGTGAACCAAAGATTCATAAGTCAGAGTTCTCGTGTTTAAAAGCACTGCTGTGCTCTCCTGTTGGACATGGAGAGTGACCAGAAAAAGCTGTTGAAGGGTGAGAAGAGGCAGGATGAAGTGAGAGAGACATTTTTCAGGCGGCAGTACCTGAGAAGTAAAGTGCAGTAAGGAAAAGCAGGGACGGATCGGGATTTTTATGTAATAGAAGACATTGTCTCAGAATGTTATTTTTAGAAACAGAAATTTGATGACTCTAGCCAAAACACACCCATCCAATACTCAAACCTCTTCCACAATGAATATTATTAGGGGCTTATTTGGGAGTATGCTTTAATGTTTAAAAACAACATGCAATAGTCCTCATTTTTTTGTATTCTACTAAGTCTGCGAAATGTACACTTGCGTGGTTTTCATATGCACCAATAATTTTCAAAACCAATTCTAAATTTGCTTTGAAAATAAATTACAGGAAGATGACAGGGAAAGTTACAAATAAGATTTTGAAAGTATATAAATACTCACCCCAACTCAACTACTAGTCTTTTCTAATTCAGCATCAATTCTGAAAAATATCCAGACAATCCAGTTACAAATCTGTCCCTACAGTCCCATGCAGATACTATTTTGAGCTCTAGCTTAGCAGAAACAGAAGTGCCAAGAAGAACTGCGAGCTGTCACCTGCACTTTCTGCAGAGGCTTGCTGAAGGCAGCTTTCACTGCCTCGCCAACGGCGCTCGCCAGAATCACCTGGGAGGATGGGACATTTGGATGGTATTTACATGGGACCAGGTTCTATTTTCCAACGAAATTCCTACTTGGTTGGACTTTAAGACCATCCTGGGATTTTAATCAAGCACTTGTTGATTAGTAGCTATCTGTGTGCCTCTGCGTTTCATCTTCCCTTTCATTTTTTCTCAAGATGGAGCCTCCTCTTGTTTTGTTCATCCTTTCATCTCCAGCACACACCCAAGTCAATGTCACATTCGTGGAAGACGCACAATGAATGCTTGTCCTTTGACTGCCTGCAGTGAAGCAGCTCTGCTTTTCAGGGAGGAATGCCCAGGCAAGCCAGTCACAGCCTTCCTTCCCAGGGCCCCAGGATGACATGATACTAGGAAATTTCCTTGGAATGGGGCCATTGCTGCTTCCTTCCACATTGAAACAGAAAAAAAGAAAAATAGTGCAGGTAATGGTACAGAAAGTGCCTATTACTATCTGTAGTCAGCTGAATAATACTCCTATGGAATCCAGGCCCTAATTTCTAAAACCTGCACATGTTACCTGTTTCAGAAAAGAAGGATCTCTGCAGATGTGATTAAGTTAAAGTAATCTGAGATTATCCTGGATTATCTGGTTGGGCCCTGAATGCCAGCATGACTGTTCATACAAGAGAAGAGCAAGGGGGGCTTTTGATACACATGAGGACAAGGCCATGTGAAGATGGAGGGGGCGGGGGAGGATTGAAGATACTGGCCTTGAGAACTGGAATGATGAGGCCACAAGTCAGGGAACACCACAGCCACCAGAGCAGGGAGAGGCAGGGAACGGATACAGCTCTGCCAACACCTTGATTTTAACTCAGTGATACTGCTCTGGACTTCTGGCTTCTACAACCGTGAGAAAATAAATTCCCATTATTTAAATATACCAAATTTGTGGTCTTTTGTTACAGCAACAATAAGAAATAAATACACTACCTATCTTGGTCCTTTTCCCAGCTGGTTGTCCCATCTTAGCAACCTCTTTATTATTTTCAAAACCCCACAATGTGTGATAAGAAGGTCACAAGATCTAATATCGGAAGCCCTGGGCTCACATGCCCCCTCTTTATGTAATGGCTGTGCTCACTCAGCCGTGTGCATATGCTCCCTAAGTTTACTTGGCCTGAGGACAGATAAACAAGAGGCGTGATTTTTTGCCTTCACGGAGCTCACAGGTTAGAGGGTGAGACAAAGAGGCAAACTGCAGGGCTCTTAGGGACCTCACAGGTGCTCATAAGCCCTCCATCCAGGCTGGAGGAGCAGGGAGGACATTCCAGGGAATGTGATGAAACGTCAACTCAGTAATGATACTTAAAGTGATAGTAGCCCACATTATTGAAACTACCTGCCAGCCACAGCGGCAGGACTACCATGTCGGGGAGCACTGCTGACAGAACACGATGGAAGTGTGCCACCTGGAGTCAGGTGATGAGCTGACTGCCTTCTGTGATGATGCCAAGTGCTGTACAGAGAAGATCACTGAATTCTCAGGTAACAAGTGAGCTGCTGTCTTACCATGATTTTCCCAACCAAGAAAGGAAGGCAGAGAATCAATGAATGACTTCCCTGAGCTCCTGTGGTTAGTAAAGAGTGGGATGGGAGATGCTGAGAAATGACACTGGGTCTTCATCCACAGCCCCTGCTCCTAACCATTCCTGGAGAGGATGTCACTCTTCTCAGACATGGATCACATAATTCAGTGGTGCAAAAACTCAATGTTATTTATTTCTCTATGGCAAGACATTAAACTTGAGGGAAATGACTGTGGGAGGGATCACAGGGTCCTTAGATACATACTCACCCAGGAGGCTTAGAGGAGTGGGGTGCCTCTTAGCAGTTTTGGTGCCTTAGACTGGGTTTGATATTCTTGTCAAGTTCTGATCCTAAGGATAAGGCCTTTATTTTACCTCTTTAGAAACCTTGGTGGTTGGGGAGGAAAGGCAGTTACTTAATATCAACCTTCACCCAAGTCCAATGTCTGAAAAAGTTAGCTGCAGGCATTTAGAAATTGAAAATTGAACATGACTTAGCTGGTTGCCATCCTTATATCCTTTCCCTATAAGCTCTTAATTATCAGTACACACCAGGAGGATCAATAAGTAAAGGAAAGAAAACCTGCAGTGAACTCAAAACTTTTTTTTAAAGAAATATAATCAGTAGGTATCATTTTGTGCCCTCTGAGCAGAGCCAGCGGGAAGGGCCCGATGAAGGAAGAAAACCATTAAGAGACTAAGCATAATTAACCATTAGAATTCATTAGTGAAAACTATCAGGGTGCTTAGCTAATTCTACAGATTTAAAATTAGCCTTAATTTCTAGAAATAAACACAGGGGAAGTTTCTGCTGGTAAAGCAGTTAGGAATGTCTGAAAACCTCTCTTTGCCTACAGAATGATCTTCGGGTTCTGGTATGTTCTCTGTAAACCTTGCTTTCTCCACAGCTGAGACCAGTCCTGCTTTCTGGAGAAAGGAGCTTGGAAAGGATGAGATTCCTCACATTCAGGGGGTCACTCATTCATTTGCTACTCATTCATTCATTCACTTAACAAGTGCTGATTGAGTACCTAATATGTGCCAGGTACTATTGTAGGTGCTGGAAATAAAGATGTAGACAGATGGACAAAACACTTGGCTTTCAGGAACTCACATTCTAGAACAGTGGTAGGCAAACTTTTTTCTGTAAAGGGCCAGATAGATTTTTAGGCTCTGCAAGCCATAGGGTCTCTGTTCAACTATTCAACTTTGCTTTGAGAGCAGGAAAGCAGACATAGACAATTTGCAAATAAATGAGTGTAGCTGTGCTCCAATATATATATCGTCAACAGAATACCACTCTGCTATTAAAAACAAGCCAGATTTATATTTGCTTATGTGGAAAGATCTTATATTACTAACTTTTAAAAAACAAAACAATAAGAAAGAAAGAGTCATGGCAGAGGTGTAACTTGTTCCTATCTGGATAAAGTAAAAGAACACACAGACTAAGGATGCATAAGAAACTCTCAATCATAGTTCTTTTGAATTGGGGGGTCCAGGGTGGAGGAAGATTCTTCATTACATAACTTCTTTTAAAAAGAAATCATGTGTCTGTATTAGTCTTCAAGTTGAAATATACCCCAAGTACCTAGAGCATTTAGGCGGCCAATCCTGAACGTTAGAATGGACCCTAAGTTCCCATGTGGGCAAAGCCAGGAAGGAGATGCCCAAGGCGTGGGGTGCCCCTAAACCTTCAGATACCAGGGTCTGGTTGTTCCTGGGCCCTGAGGGAGCCTGTGCCTGAGGCCATGAAGGCAATTCCATAAATGGCAACACCCGCAACATACTTCCCTCAGTCATCCAGACAGCTTGGTCCTCTACGCTAGGGTAGGCAAACCCTTTCTGTAAAGGGCTGAAAAGTAGATGTTTTAGGCTTTGGGGACCACATATAGTCTTTGTTGCATATTCAAAAAACAAACAAACAAACATAACATTTCTCTTTAAATACCTAAAAATCATTTTTGGCTCCCCAGGCATACAAGAACAGGCCACAGGCCAATGAACTGCTAGTATTGGCAGATAAATATTTATCCTAAAGATAGACTGATCCCACAGGGCATGTGGCCTCTCTGCTCCTCCCACTTGCTATACCTCAGGTATGGAAAATGGAATCTTAAGTGAGGGCCTGAGTCCTCAATTCTCTGGTAAAAGTGCTTCACCTCTCTCTCTCTCTCTCTCTCTCTCTCTCTCTCTCTCCACCTCACCTACATGCTGTATCCTACCTTCTGGGTAAAGTGTCACCTCTCTGTCACTCATAAGAGGTGGACAGGACAGAAATAATTGACTTCCTACCTCACTCATGGGGGTAGATTCAGGTTCTCTCTTCCTTTCCTTGTCTACCTTCCAGAACTCAGTGCCTGCTTGTAAGGTCAACCAAAACCTCCCAGTACCAACCGAGGTCTGAGCAGACCTTCCCTGTTTGCAACTGGTACCGGTCAGCTAGATTTTGTGTGGGCTCTAGAATTTCTGTTCCTACAGCAGCACTGACTACTTGTCCTATGTGAATGCTGGGAGAGCATTATGTGCACATAGACATTTTATGGAAGAACTATCTGATAATGATAAACAGGCACCAGGAAAGAACACGGTGTTTTTAATAAATCTGGCAGCAGCAGCTTAGGTGAGGAAGGATTATAGTGTTAGCTTTTGGCACAAATAGATGGGAGACTCCTGAATCTGATAGATGAGTGAGTTGTCTTTATGGTGAAGGATGACAGAAAATTGGGAGGGAGTTTAATTTATTTCACCTGGGTTTTATGGGGGTTATTTCAGAGTAAAGCAGCTCTCGAGGTACTCTGAGTTCAGGGCAGGTCCGCAGAGGGAAATGAGATGCAGTCAGTGGTAGAGTCTGTGGGAACCACGGCACAGATGTGGTTGCTGTGTGTCTGGGCCAACTTCCTGCCTGGAACTGGAGTCTGGCGCTAACTGCAGCTGTAGGAAGAACCCTGAGACTTTAAGGAGCTGCGTGGCTTCACTGTGTGTATAACCATCACTAAGCCCCCAAGACTTTGGTTCTAGATTAGTGCCGTTGCAGATTTAGACAAGTTGCATGTCAATTTTCTGGAAAATGAAAGGGTTGAGCAATGGTGATATCCGATGGCTTTTTCAGTTCCAATATTTTGCAAATTTATGACACGAGGTTTAAACTTTCCAATTCAAAGCCAGAATCCCAAGCCCAGGTGTTTTCTCTTATTAATGTTTTTATCTTCATTTCATTTTCTTATTATTCTGTCAATTCGCCATTCCCTTTTCCCATCAACTCACCTAGAAAGAAGGGGAATCTGTCAGTCATCTCATACAATATCTTCTTTATTTAACAGCAAGTTAAATGCCTGCTGTGTGCCAAGCACAGGGCTAGACCCAAGGGGCCCAGCAATTGAAATGTTAGTCACAGTCCTTATCCTCATGGAGCTCACAGTCTAGTCAGAATCAGGTAAATAATGAGAGACATACTATGAAAGGGTGTGAAGCAGAGAGAGATGGAAGCATTTGTGTTTGTGAAAGCATCTCTTCTTTTTAAGTCGAGAGAGACTTGGGAATGTTTAGATGCAGGTGGGAAGGAGCCAGTAGAGAGGAAGAGATTGTGACTGTAGAGAAAATTGGAGATAGACAGGTCGGAGGAAAGTCCCAAGAAAGAGGGAGGGTTAGGATGGAGGTAGATGCAATGCTGTAGCCGTGCACTCTTTTCCTTATAACTGAGCAGGAAGGAGGAGAGGTGGTGGGTAGACAGAGAGCATAGCAGGACAGGGGAACGTCTTGTTTAATAGCCACCAGTTTCTTCATAAAGTCCTGCTGCTCTGCCCTTGTTTGTGCTGTTGCTTCCCTAAGAGGCGCTCCTTGCTGGCTTTCTGAAAATCCTACCATTTATAAGGCCCAGGCCTTCTGCAGTGCAATCAGCTCTTCTGCTCTGAACAATTACAGACTAAGCCCTCCTATTGTTCTCTAAAGATGACCTTTTATGCCTTCTCTCCTCTATCAGGTGGGACACTCCTTGAGAGCAAGAATGAGACCTTAGAATACTTAATATTTCCCATTGTGCTGGGACACAGCAGATTCTCCAAAAGAACTTTTTTATTTACTGCCTCAAATTTGGAAAAAAAAATGTTGCTCCTGAAAATCAGCAAGATCTCCTGGAATTCAGCAAGATCTTCTTCACCCTAAGCTCTTAGAATAAGGAACAGAGAAGGCAAGGGAAACTCAAACTCAAATCAGGTAGTTTAAGGAGGGTTTAGAGTTGGGGATTTGGAGACAGAGAAGGGAAAGCTGAGAGTCTTGACATGGACATTTATTTGCTACTAGTGGCCCGGTGCATGAAATTTATGCATGGGGGTTTGGGGGTGGGGGGAGTGGTCCCACATCCCGGCCTGTGCACTCTCCAATCTGGAAATCCTCAGGGAATGACCAACTGCCAGTTTAGATTGGGCCTAAACTGGCATTTGGACATCCCTCTCACAATCCAGGACCACTGGCTCCTAACTGCTCACCTGCCTGCCAGCCTGATCATCCTTAACCACTTTGCCTGCCGGCCTGATCACCCCCAACTGCCACCCCAGCAAGCCTGCTTGCCCCCAACTGCCCCCCTGCCGGCCTGCTCTCCCCGAACTGCCCCCCTTGCTGGCCTGCTCACCCCCAACTGCCCTCCCCTGCCAGCCTGATTGCCCCTAACCACCTCTGCCTCGGTCCTGCCACCATGGCTTTGTCCGGAAGGATGTCCAGAAGGTCTCCTGGAAGGTCTCCCGGTCTAATTAGCATATTACCCTTTTATTAGTATAGATTTTTTGCTGGGCAAGTCAGTTAAGAACTTGGGTCCTCCATTTCTTCTTCTCTAAACTGGAGTTAATGTTATCTATCTAACTTGGTATAAAAAACGTCAAGTATCCTGTTGCTTGAGATTTCTTAAGTCAGGATTTGGGTTTTGCAACAAAAACCATCCTAACTTCTATGGAATTTGAGTAGGAAACTTATACTTAATTTGCAGTTTCTTTAAAGTTGTTGAATGATTGGATGTAATCATTCAACAACTTTATCTTTGGTAAATTATCTGGTTATTATCTTTCTCTACAATGCTGCCCTTCTGTCTGCTTTCACTCACAAGTGATGTCAAAATCCAGTTGCCCAAACAAGAACTTCTGAGTCATCTGATCCATTCACTCAACCACACCATGTTCTTGGACACTGAGCTGTGTCAATGTCCCCGGCTCCACTCTGCTTATCTAAGATTCACTCAGAGATGGCTGATATTCCCAAGAGAAGAGGAAGGCCAAGGGCATAACTTTGGTGATATTTCAGGAACAGAGGATGTAGAGAAGCAGTCTTACAAGTAGAAAAAAAAAAGAACAGAAACCAAGGAACGATGAAGTTTAGAGGAGGTTGGTCAGAAATACCCAATCCAATGAAGATGGCAAGGAGGATGAAGGTATGTCCATAATTAAAGCTGTTACTTACTTCTTGACCCATGAAAAGTAAGGACTGTGTTTCCATAATGCTGAGATACAGAATACAAAGGAAAAATTCATGCAAATCATCTTTTTGGGCACTCTGCAAACTAGAAGAAATAAGGGGCAAGTTATTGCATTCAAACTTCAGGAGATAGAAAACAGAATCCTTAATTCAAATGAGGACAGCTGGTAGGCATTTCTTCAGTTGAAAAACACAGGTGTGAAAAATAAATGTGATTATCTTTGTTTTCCTACAATAGAACTCAGGTTTTGTCTTGCATTTCCTTTTCAGTTAGAAACTTAATCTAAAATATTCCATGGTGCAGCTGCTATATTGGAAAACAATATAACAATTACTCCTAAATTCATTTAAAAATTAAATATAGAATCACCATATTATCCAACAATCCCATTTCTAGGTAGATACCTAAAGGAAGTGAAAGGAGAAACTCAAAGAGATATGAGTACACCCATATTTACAGCATCATTATTCACAATAGACAAAAGGTGGAAGAAACCCAATTGTTCACCAATGGATGGATGAATGAATAAACAAAATGTGGTATATCCATACAATAGAATATTATTCAGCCTTAAAAAGGAAGAAAATTCTGAGTCATGCTATAACAAGGATAAGCATTGATGACATTAAGCTAAGTGCAATAAGCCAGATACAAAAGGACAAATACTGTATGATTCTATATATTCCATATATATCAATTTATATGAGGTACCTAGAGTGGTCAAATGCATAGAGACAGAAAGTAGAATGGTGGTTATCAGAGGCTGGGGAGAGGAGGGAATGGGGATTTAGTGTTGAATGAGTACAGCATTTCAGTTTTGTAAGATGAAAAGAGTTCTTGTGTTGATGGTTGCACAACATGAATGCATTTAATATCACTGAACTATACATTTTAAAATTTTTAAGATGGTAAATACTATGTTAGGTGTGTCTTACCACAAATTTTTTTAAAAAGAGGTAAGAAACAAGAAAATAATTTCCAAAGAAATTCTGTCACTTAAGTGTTATTTTCATGCTTTTCAGATTTAAGCACAGACAATAGTTTGGGGGTTTTTGTCCCTCTTTCATGTGTGCTCACTTGACATCATGGAGTGGGAAGGGGGAGGGAATGAAGAAGTGCCTGATTTGTGATAAACTATCCTCTTTGGGCACCCAGACTCTCAGACCTTGAGGGTCGCCTACCACAGTGTCCCTGCCAGTTTCTGATGTAAAACCCCTTCTTGTGACCATGACTTCCCTTCTGGCCAACCAGCTTTTGATGGACACTGGCTATTTCCAATATTAAGCTATTACAAGTAGTACTTCCCATAAACATCTTTATACATGTTCATGGTGAGCATGTCGGCGTCCTGTTGGGCATACACCTAAAAGTGAAACTATGGGGTCACAGAGCTGCAGATGTTCAGATTTAGCAGATACTGCCACAAAGTTATCCAACCTGGTTTACCAATTTACATTCCCATAAGCAGGGCATAAGAGATATGATAGTAACATTTAATGAGTCTTGCTACTATCATTTTCATCATTCTGGTGGGTGTGTTGAAATAATACATTATGGTTTTCTTTTACATTTTCCTGATGACTAATGGAGTTGAGCATCTTTTCAAATGTTTATTCACCATTTGAATATCTTCTTCTGTAAGTGTCTGCTCAAGGCTTTTGTCCTTCTTTCTATTGGTTTTCTTACCTCTTTATTGATTAGTAGGGCTTATATATTTCTATATAAATATTGTATATAATAATATATATTCATAGAATATATGATATGTAAACACATAAAATGCATTATCTATTTATGTATCTATTCTGTCTATTATGCACATGAATCCCTTGTTGGATATATGCATTGCAAATAATGCAACTCCACTTTGTAGCTTGCTTTTTCTCTTCCTTAACAGTACCTTTTCATATGTAGAAGTTTGTCTCGTATATCAATTTTTTCCTGTAGGACTAGTGCTTTTTGTACTATGTTTAAGAAATCTTTTCCTACATTCATGAAGACATTCTTCTAAAAGCTTCATTGTTATATCATTCATATTTTCATCTGGAACCCATCTGGAATTGATTTTCATGTGTGGGGTGAAATAGAAGTCAAGATTTACTTTTTTCCTCTGTAGATATTCAGTTGAATCAACACCATTATTAAAAAGACTATCCTTTCTTCAATGTATTGCAATGTCTCTGCCATAAACCAGGAAACTGTATATGTGTAAGCTTGTTTATGGATTCTCTCTTCTATTTTACTGGCTGGTATGTCTATCCTTGGGTCAATATAACATTATCTTAATTACTGTCGTTTTGAAATGGTTGTTGGTGTCTGGTAGTGTAGGTCCTCCAACTTTGTTTCTGCTCTTCTTCAAAAGTATCTTGATTATTCTTGCCCCTTTGCATTCCCATATTCATGTTTGAATCAGTTTTTTAATTTACACACACACATATCTGCTAGGATTTTAATTAGGATTGCATAAAATCTATAGATAAATTTTGGGGAAATTGACATGTTGTTCCATTTATTTAGATCAGTGGTTCCCAATATGGGGCACACGCCCCATACGGGGCAATTTGATTTTTAAGGGGGGGGGCAATTCAAGAATGAGTTATTAACAGTGAATTTTTTGCAATTCTTTTGGCTCTAGGGGCCTCATACAGTATATAAATATCTATTGTGACATTTATGCATTTCAGTTCTCTATTATATGTTTTGAAACTTTACTATTTTTTCATATCACTTCATATTATTATTATCTTTTAACTAATTTCTTAGTGATTTCTTCCTCAATACTTCAACTGTCCTTTTGTTCTTTTATTTTTATCTTTCATGGATGCCATGTTCTTTGGATACTTGTTTAGACCAAGTTAATGGCCTTTTAGGCTTCCTCCATGTGAATAGAAGTTCACTTTTTGAATAATAAGAATTATATGTCACAGGGGGGGAGGCATCAGGATTTTAGAGATGCTTAGGTGAGGCATGGCCCACAAAAAGTTGAGAACCACTAATTTAGATCTTCTTTAATTTCCTTCAATAATGTTGTGTAGCTTCCAGTGTAGAAATCTTCACTATTTTTGTTACATATATTCCTACGCATTCCAATGCTTTCATAATTTTCTATTTCATAATTACCTATTTGTTTATTACCTTGCTAAATTCAAGTATTCATTTTAATAGTGTATAGATCCTTTTATATTAATACTAGAGGCCCGTTGCACAAAAATTTGTGCACTCGGCGGGGAGGGTGTCCCTCAGCCCAGCCTGTGCCCCCTCGTAATCTGGGACCCCTCGGGGGATGACCACCTGCTGGCTTAGGCCTGCTCCCCGGGGGATTGGGCCGAAGCTGGTAATCAGACATCCCTCTGGCAGCCCGGCAGCCCTCGGGGGATGTCCATTTGCCAGTGGGGAGCAGACCTAAGCTGTAGTAGGACATCCTTAGTGCTGCTGAGGAGGCAGGAGAGGCTCCCACCACCACTGCTGTACTGGCAGCCATCAGCCTAGCTTGTGGCTGAGCAGAGCTCCCCCATGTGGGAGCGCACTGACCACCAGAGGGCAGCTCCTACATTGAGCGTCTGACCCCTGGTGGTCAGTGTGTGTCATAGTGACCAGTCAGTCCCAGTCTTTCTGCTTTTAGGGTCAGTTTGCATATTACCCTTTTACTATATAGGATAGAGGCCTGGTGCATGGGTGGGGGCTGGCTGGTTTGCCCTGAAGGGTGTCCCGGATCAGGGTGGGGGTCCCGCTTGGGTGCCTGGCCAGCCTGGGTGAGGGGCTGATGGCTGTTTGCAGCTGCTCACACCCCCTTCAGGGTGGGGGTCCCCACTGGGGTGACTGGCCAGTCTGGGTGAGGGGCTGAGGGCCTTTTTCAGGCTGACCTGCGACTGAAGCTCCCAGCCTCTCCTTTTTTTCTTTTTTCTTTTTTTTATTCTGGGATTTATTTACCTTCTATAATTGAAACTCTGTTGCCATCACTGGAGCAAGCAAACCTCCTGCTCACTTCAGCTGCGTGGCTGCCGGCCGCCATCTTTGTTGGCAGTTAATTTGCATATCTCGCTGATTAACCAATGGGAAGCGTAGCAGAGGTATGGTTAATTACCCTTTTTGTCTTTTATTAGATAGGATTCTATTTGTTCCCGGTATATGAAAATCAAATATGTTCATGAGAGACATTGGTCTGTAATATTTCTTTTTATAGTGTCCTTGGCAGGTTTGGTATCAAAATTAAGGTGTCCTCTGAAGACAAGTTTGGATGTGCTCCCTCTTTTCCTTTACTCTAGGAAAGCTTATGTAAGATTGATATTATTTCCTCCTTACATAGTTGAAAAAATTACAAATGAAGCCATCAGGGACTGGAGCTTTGCTTCTGGAATAAATCTTATTTTAGTTAATTTTTAAAAATTATTTATTTTTCTATTTGCTCTTGGGTCATGTTTGGCAGCTGTTGTTTTTCAAAGAATTGGTCTAAATTTTCAAGTTTGTTGGTGTAAATTGTTTATAGTATCCTCTTATGAGCTGTTTAATATCTGTCAGATGCATTCCTGTTAGTGATAACTTATTTTTTTCCCTGCATTAATGTCACTAGGAGTTTATCAATTCTATGAGTCTTTTCCAAAAAATCAACTTTGTTGCTGCTAATTTTCTTTATTGAATATTTGATAGCCATTCCACTGATTTTTGTTTTTAATTATTTCTTCCCTCTGCTTTCTTTGAGTTTCTTTTGCTATTCTTTTCCTACCTCCTTGAAATGGAGGCTTGCATTGCGTTTTTTAAAAGCTTTATGTATTTTTTTCCTAGAAATTTTGGTAAATATTTCATGCAAATTTAAAAGAAAGTGTATTCTGTTACCATCAGGTCCAGTATTCTGTGTATCATTTTGGTCATATTTGTTAGTTGTGTGGTTATATCGTCTCTATCATTTTTATTTGCCTGCTTGTTTTATCAGTAGAGAGTAGTTTAAGTCCCTAACTCTAAATGATTTAGATTTGTGTGATTTCTTTTTTTAATTGTCATTTTTTGCTACTTATATCTTGAAACCATACTATTGGGTGCTTACAGATCCAGAATTGTTATACTTTTCCAGTGGATTGACTTGTTTATCATTATGACATAGCTTACTTTATGTCTAAAAATGCTTTTTGCCTTAATTTCCACCATGTCTGACATTAGCATAGATACCCAGCTTTTTTTTTTTTGGGGGGGGGGGGAAGGGTAGTACTTTAATGGTATAATTTTATGTTGTTTTTCTTCTGTTTGTTTTTAATTGATTTTTAGAGAGATAGGAAGGGAGAGGGATAGAGAGGTAGAAACATCAATGAGAGAGAAACCTCATCTATCAGCTGCCTCCTGCACGCCCCCTACTGGGAATCAAGCCCACAACCCCAGTGTAATAAAACAGGTGACCTCTTGGTTCCTGGGTCAATGCTTAACTGTGGGGCTAAATGGTATATTTTTAAATATCCTTTTATCTATATTAAGGTGTGTGTTTTGCAAGCAGCATATAAATGACTTTTATATTTTTATTCAGTCTGATAATATGAGACTTTTAATATTGAGTTCTTTTCACTTTTGTAATTAGTGATATATTTGGGTTTATCACTACCATCATACTCCTGACTTTCTGTTTACATGCATTAATCTATTTCTATTGTTCTATAAACAGCCCTTATACTCCCCTCCCATAGTTCTCACTTTTTCTCTTTCTCTTCAAACTTTAGTTTAGATATTTTTTATTCACTTATCTTTCAGTTTATCAATCTTGCTTGACTACATCTAATCTGCTTTTTTTTAAAAAATATGTTTATTGATTCCAGAGAAGAATGAGAGGGAGAGAGATAGAAACACCAATGATACTTGTGAAATATTTGTTAAATTAATAAATACAAAATTAAAAGATACTAACTAAAGATGTGATGAAGAAGAAGGTGGAGACAAAACTGCATGTTTTCATGCTCAAGACTTTGGTGAACTGTATACTTTAACTCTTCACTTATTCTTCCTCAGAGAAGAACCTGGAAACTTAATACCTATATTACAATTCTCAGGAGAAAACTATTAACTCAACCATAGTCAGCGCCTTTAGCTCCTGAGTTTCCTGGCCAGGATTCTGAGTTGGAGGAGATGCTTACCTTACTTCATCAAAGCTTTGACTATTTAATCTCAAATCACTATATTTTAATTCAGAACATCATTATTTTACCCCTCTCCTTTTTTTCCTTCCAAATCACAGAATAGACTTATTTCAGGCATGAGAACAGGAAAGGCATAGCAGGAAGAAGAGGGAGGAGAGATGAGGAAGAAAGAGGTGAGTTTCACAGTTCTACTTTTCTCAAAGACAGCAATTCACCTGTGAGTATAAACCACACATCTCTGCTCCCACTTCTTCCCTTTGATTCAATAAAAAAGCTACAAAAATGTCAACCTGACCTCAGCTGAGCTCACTTTTTAGTGATTGAATCAACAGTTGTTAAAGTCTATTACCTCTTTATAATGGGATACATTTAGTCTTTGAAGATTTTTAATAGGGTTCAATTCATAATTTCAAAAAATAATAGACTTTAACATCATTATAATATGAGTTCCAAAGGAAAAAAACTAAGAAAACTTCCTTACAAAGCATTTTAGGACCATGATAAAAGCATTCGAAACTGTATATTTCTTTTTCATCATCAATGAGTATCATTAGTTCTCATTTTGTGTCTGCATTATTGTTTGTGTCTGCAAGTTGCCATAGGGACAAATGCCTTCCATGGCCTTGTAGAGTAGTCCAGCTGCCTTATTCAGTTGATTTTGAATTAGGGTTAATGAGGTGAAATTCACAGTGGGATTTCTGAGGCTCTTTTAGCTTCCCTTGATCCCTGATCCCTGTTCAGCCACATCATATAAGAGCAGTCTTGCCTTCAGAGTTATAGGAAGAAACATTCTGGTGCCCTAAACTGGCTTAGCAACTAATACTTTCCATTCTCCAAGCTTTGCTCTCCTACTTAGAATTCCCTCTGTTCCACCCCACCCTAAACTCTGCCTGACCTACCTGAGAACCAGCTTAAAAATAACTTCTCAATGAGGGTGTACCTGGTGCTTTGTATTAGAGGTGTGGGGTGCGAATGTTGCAACTCTGTGTCGATTTCAAGTCAGAGGTTACAAACTCAAAGTCATTCAGTATCCGAGTCAGTATTGCATATGGGTGCAACAGTGAGCCGGAGATCACACGAGAAACTAAACAGGGGCAGATGCTGCTGACATCCAGCTATGCTTCTATTCAGAATTTAATCTGGTGTACTCAGATCTTCCCATTTCTTTAAAAAAAAGAGATGAAGAGCTATATTATGTGAAATCTGTTTGGTTTACTGGCTACTATTAGATTTTACCATATGAAAGTTGTTTTTGTAGATCAAAAGCAGTCACATAATAATTTCATATGAGCCCTGATGGTTGTGGCTCAATTGGTTGAGCATCATACCATGCACCAAAAGCCTGCTGGTTCTATTCCAGGTCAGAGCACATGCCTGGGTTGTGGGCTCAATCCCCCAGGAGGGGGTGTGAGGAGGCAGCCAACGGATGTTCCACTCTCACATTGATGTTTCTCTCATTCTCTCCCTCTCCCTTTCTCTCTCTCTAAAAATCAATAAAAATATAAAACAAATAATAATAATTTCATATGATGTGGTATATTGAGTAATAACTTCCAAGATATCCCTGGGCCCTGTGAATACTACTTTATATGGAAAAAGGGTCTTTACAAATGTGATTAAATTAAAGATATTGAAATGGAAAATTTTTCTGGATTACCTGGTTGGGCCCTAAATGCACTCACAAATTTCCTGATAAGAGGGAACAAACGGAGATTTCACTCAGAAGAGAAGGCAATATGACCACTGAGACTGGAGTGATGCAGCCACAAGTCAAGGAATGTTGGCAGCCACCAGGAGCTGGAACATTCAAGGAACAAATCTTCCTCTAGAGCAGTGGTTCTCCACCTTCCTAATGCCGCGACCCTTTAATACAGTTCCTCATGTTGTGGTGACCCCCAATTTCATTGTTACAAATTGAACGTAATTAAAGCATAGTGATTAATCACAAAAACAATATGTAATTATATATGTGTTTTCCGATGGTCTTAGGCGACCTCGTGAAAGGGTCGTTCGACCCCCAAAGGGGTCGCGACCCACAGGTTGAGAACCGCTGCTCTAGAGCCTCTGGAAGGAGCACAGCCCTGCCGACACCTTGATTTGAGTCCAAAGAAAATAATTTTGGACTTCTGGCCTCCAGAACTGTGTGTTATTTTCAACCACAAAGCTTGTGGCAATTTGTTACAGCAGCCACAGGAAACTAACACACAGGGGTTAACTCTGATATGGGTTAATACACATAGGTTAATTCAAATACACACACACCTATGTATGTGTATGAAAATACACATATGTGTGTGTACACGTGTGTGTGTGTACAAAAGTGACATATAGCCAAACGAAGCACATCTCAAGGTAGATCTGTGCCTCAGACAATTAATTTGTGTCTGTTTTAAGTATTGTTTTTTATTTTTCTCTTATTTGTAGCACTGTGATCTATGCCTTCATCAAACATTTTTTAATCACTGCCAGTGGAATGTAAAGGGTTTGCCAATAATTGTTTAAGCCATTGTATTCCCCACACCCCCATGCAGAGGTTTAATAACTCTAAGTTCCCTTTACCTTCGATGCAATTCTTTGAGAAAACAGTGATCTCAAATACTGCTTTTAGGGTCAATTCATTAAGTGCTGGATACTAGAAGATACTAGGAGTCAGGAAGGAGCAGAAACTGTAAGTAAACGCGAAGGAGTAACAAGTCTCAAAAACCTGTTAATTGAACCTTATATGTACGTAGGTCCATAGGTTTTTCCAGCTGCCTTCACTAGAGCACTCTAGATCTCAATGTGGCCTCTGGCATCAGCTTCATAGAGTTTTGGTTCCATGATCTCAGCTCTTAAATTTCCATGAAGTTCCATGTTTTTATCCCTAAAGTACATTATGTTCTTAAGCTGGCTGAAGTGTGCTGCTGCTGTTTGCAACCAGCTAGTTCAGTGGCTTCCTCAGGAGGCAGCTCATCTTCCTTCTACCATGGACTACAAAACTGCTACCCAAAGTGCCGTTCCTAAATGTGAAATCAACTCACTGCTCCCTTCATCAAGAAAGTCTCCTTGTGAATGTCAGCTGAATCAAAGAGTGTGCTTAGTGATGGGATGGATTTCCATCCCTTGCATGTTCTTTGCCTTATTAACTGTAACCAACCGTGTGAGAACTGGCAGCTGGGACACAGATCTCACTTAAAGTAGCCCTGGCCTAAGCGCTTCCCCTGGGACTGGGAATTCTACGGGTGTGATTGGTTCCTCTCTCCCCCTGCTTCCTCCAAGAAGGCAGAAACAGAATGAGCGAGAAGAAAGTTTTTTGCATTAAAATGATGCTGCTAGTTTGCACAAACAATAGCATTTTCTTTTTAATCATAAGGGAATCATTTTTCTCCACTTAACCATCAATTCTGCCCTTTGAAGTCAGATCTTGTGCTAAGTCCAATGTGCATGAAATGGTCCTAGGAAACTTCTTAATCACGCCCAGGATTTGCCTGTTGCTAATGCAGAACCGCCTTGCTCCCTGAAGTCGCTCACATGCACTTACTTGGTACATTTACCAGAGGGAAACTTCACAAAACAATTGAACATCAGATTAACAAGATTTTAAGCAGAAACATCGCATAGCTTTGCTGTGCTCCCTCTTCCCAGGGAGGGTGGGGCAGATCGAGGGGGGCAGGGGATATGTCTGGGAGTCGTTTTAAAATTGGGACATTTCTTTAAGGTAGAAGAAAGGAGTCTTCGGTGTGCTGTCGGGCACCTCAAGGCATCTGCTAGACACAGGAGGACATTTTTTTTTATCCCAATAAAACCAAGGATGAAAATAACAGTGAGTGTTGACTTGAGACTTTGCAGGGTTCATAGACTGTATTGGGCATATATGTGAAAAAAGAGGTTACATTCATTATGCGGATTAGAAATAGGAGAATAATAAATACCAGAAAAGAAAAACCAAACCACCAAATGAGACAGAAACGATATCAATGCCAAAAATATGTTTTCTTCAAACCCTGAAAATAGACATAGTGACTTCTCCAGGAAACATGTATTTTAAACTGTTGGAAAACATAAAAGCGAACCTAAAAGTAATAAGGGGGCATGTGTTAGAAATGAGGCTTTCTAATAGCAAGCGTTTCTGTGTTATAATTAAATAGTTTTGTGCTTCCCAGTGTTTCATTAAGGTCTCCATTGTTAATTTAAACTAAGTATGTATGCACCATGAAGTATCCAAGGGGGAACATCCACGTTTCCAATGCCCCCTGAAACAGGTCAGGTCCCTCTGCCCTCCTTGCCAATTCAAATTCATGCCACGCCAGAATCCTCTAGAGTAATTTATAACATACTTTTTTTCAAATCCTCACCTGAGGATATGTTTTTATTGATTTTAGAGAGAATAAGGGGGTGGGGGGAGAGAGAGAGAGAGAGAGAAAAAGAGAAACATAAATCAGTTGCCTCCCACACACGTCCCTAAATCAGTTGCCTCCCACACACGTCCCTACCAAGGATGGAACCCACAGCCTAGGTATGTGTTCTGACTTAGAATCAAACCTCTACTTTTTAGTGTACAGGAGGAGGCTCCAACCAACTGAGCTACCTGGCCAGGACCATGTACATTTTTTAGGTGGTATCTGCCTTCCTCATACAAGAGGTAATGACCTTAAAAGAGAAAATGTCCATTCATTTATGTATTTAATAAGTTTTCACAGAGGACCCAAGTATACCACATAGTACTTTAGATGCCACAGATACCTTCATGAGCGGATAAAGCAGGTCCCAGGTCCTGTGGAGCTTATCCTGTGGTATAATGTGCAAATGGACAAATGGCTGCTCACCTTCCACCTGCTCTGGGTATTTGAGACTCTTGGTTGCATTGTAATTGGGGACCACCTGGCTCAGATTTTCTGTAACATTACCTACAAGTGTCTTTTACCATTATTGTAAGATTTAATACAGTCATTCACAATGAAGCTGACCGAGCAGCCAGCATGAGCAGAGAATCTTGAAGGGGCAAGCAAGCTCTGCCCAGGATGTGCTCAAGTGTTCGATCAAGAACCCAGTGCCATTCTGATACTCATTCCTTTGTGTCCAATTTGTTTTTGTTGTTTGTTTGTTTGTCTTTTTTTCCTCTCTATGCCTTTATCCTTGGTGTTCTAAAATCCCACAATGTTTCTGCGTTTGAATCATTTATTATTCATGGGGCTGGGTATTTGCTAGGTCTTGCTAACAGGGAGACATGTGCCTTTGAGGTCATAGAAATCTTCTGGCATTATTTATTTAATAAATATCTCCCCTCTATTGTTGTTTTTCTTCTGCAATTCCTACACTCTTAAAAGAGAGAGAGAGAGAGAGAGAGAGAGAGAGAGAGAGAGAGATAAGAAACTTAAGGCATTACCCTATTCTTAGGAAGAAAGATATATCATAAAGACATCAATTCTCCCGTTAATATATAAATTGAAAACATTCTCAACTAAAATCCAATGATTATGGTTTTGTTTGCTTTGTTTTAGAACTAGATAGGCCAGTTTTAAAGTTCATATACCAAAAAAAATAAATAAATAAGAATAGGTTGGAAAATTCTAAAAATAAAAGGAAATGAGAGTGGGCCTAACTTATCAGGTATTAAAACTTGTTCTAAAGTCTCAGTAATTAAAACAGTGATACTGATGCATGAATGGAACAGAATTTTTGAAGTCTAGAGATACACTCTAATATATAGATAACTTTAATATATAACTAAGGTGTGTGTGGGGGGGAAATGGCCTATTCAATAAATGGACTGGGAACAATTTATGTGCAAGTTGATTAGGGGGAGTTGATGGCCGAGTACTGAGTTTCTTTCCATCCATCAGGCAGACCTGAAACTAAGGAAATGCAATGAGATGCCCAGGGTACTGGGCAGGGGCCAGCTCAGGGCCAGGAACTGAGGGGGACTTTCCTGCCATTACTGAGGTAAGATCAAAAACTTGGGTGCAGCCCTAACCGGTTTGGCTCAGTGGATAGAGCATTGGCCTGCGGACTCAAGGGTCCCAGGTTGGATTCCGGTCAAGGGCATGTACCTTGGTTGCGGGCACATCCCCAGTGGGGGGTGTGCAGGAGGCAGCTGGTCAATGTACCTTGGTTGCGGGCACATCCCCAGTGGGGGGTGTGCAGGAGGCAGCTGGTCAATGTTTCTCAAAAATTGGGTGCACAGACAAGTCATATCAAATGTTTTGCTTTCTCTTTAAGTAATAGAGGCCTAATTCAGAAAACTTGGGTGCACAGACAAGTCATATCACATGTTTTGCTTTCTAGGAACGTGTAAGAAATGCAAATGTTCAGGCCCCATCCGAGACGTACTACATCAGAAACGCTGGGGAGGGGCCAGTAATCTGTATTTTAACCAGGGTTCCAGGTGATTGAGATGCAGGTTCAAGTTTCATGCATGGTCTAATTTGTAGAAGGAAAGTTGCTTTCCTGCGACCCAATCCACCTCACTCAAATTTTTCACTGGGATGAGGACGAGCTGAAAATGGTGCCACTGTGTCTTCTCCTTGCAGCTCATCGCCCTGTGGTCACCTCCGCTTCTCGGGCACATTCCATGGAAGGGTTCATTTCCTAGAAGCGTGATTTAGAGAACCGTGTCCCCGTGGCCATAATATTATCTCATAAAACCCTGATCTTACCCTGATTTCCCACAAATTTCATAAGTTATCTGTCTCTAAAACAGTCAAGCTGGAGTATTTATAGCCTAAAGAAGCTAGCCACAGCATAGTTCCAAAAAGATAACAATCTGCAGTTTGCATCAGTCGATGGTGTAAAGGCTCATATGTTGAGAGAAGAAGAAAAAAGAAAGAAAAGGGCAGAGAACTTGTCAGAATGAGATACTCAATTTATTTAAATTTGTGGAATTCATAAATCCAGACTGCCTGCGAAGCTTGAAATAGTAACCATGTTTCCATCTAGCAAGGATTGAAGAAAACATGTTGATCCACTCTTTACCTTTTTGGAGGAATCATAAGAACATGGTTTCACCAGGTAGCTAGAATCTATGCTTGAACTGCAGACAGCTGTGACCAAGTTCTTATCATACCACCAGCTATCAGACACATTTTGTCTTTGCTGTTCAAGAGTTTGGCTTCATGGGAAAATCTGCAGTGCTAAAGCAAATGCTATGAAAACAACCACAAAAATCTCCCATCTTAGTGCTCCCACCGATTGAAAAAGAGGGGCTGGTTGCCTAAGTAGTTTTAGAGCTAAAGGAAAGTGAGTGGTAGAGTGAGTCAGGAAGTCACATAAAAGAAAATTCAACCTCCTGATTTATTTATTTCTATCATGCAGTTGCCAGTGCTATTAAAATAATGTCAAGGACATAATGATGAATTTAATAAGATATTGATGGTGGATCTGACAATGGGTTAGTGCCTAAAGTAATGAAACGTCAGGGTAAAGTGCTTTATGTAGTCCCTTGCATCATTAAAGTGACTCCAGGCGAACAGAGAAGCATCTCTGAGACTTCCTTCAGATGCACTAAAAGGCTACTCCTCTACTAAAAGCTCTCCAGCTCCTATCTTGGGATCGGGACTGAAACTTCTACATCTGAGAAAAGAGAGAAGGGCCCCTACAGGTCTAAACTAGATCAAACACTTTACCTCCTAACTGTACACATCTTTAACAAAAGCAGGCTAGTTGTTAAAATGTGAAATATGCAATCCAGGCAGATATTTCATGTAGGGCAACTAAAGCCCCAAATTTATGTCGTTCCTAACTAAACCTTCTTCATTTCATTACCAGGCTTCGTTCAAAGCAGCCAACATCTAAAGATGTTTTTTAAAGTCACCTTTGGGATGTAAGTTACCTAGAAATTCAGGGCTACTCTTAAGGATTTCTTTAAAATGTATTCCCATTACTTTTCATTCCTTTTCCACGAACTATGAGAAAAACAAATTGGAGTTTAAAAAGCTACCTCAAAACACAGCTTTTTTCATATTGCCTTTCATCTTCGGATTTTGAGAGTTTTCACAGTGGGCCTGACGTGCTGGCTCTCTGTATTCATCAAATTAAGTGAGTAATTGTCAAGTCTCCATTTTGCTTTGTGCTGTGTATGCAGAAAAAGTGTAATAACAACAGAAAGGAGAAATGAGGGAAAAGGAAAAGAGAAATAAGGAGAGAGGGGGGATTTAGAGAGAGAAAGAGGATGAAAATAGAGAAGAAAGGAACGAAAAGAAAGGAAAGGAGAGAAGAAAGACAGACTGGTTTATGTAACTATCTCAGGAGGGGATAAGAAATCTAAATACTCCATAATTTATTGTCCCATTAACTAAACTCACCAATTGTTCAAATCTTAGCTTATTTTGATTGGGAAGTCAAAATGAATGAAGTGCATTCATCTCTGAGTTTAGAAACTAAATCGTGAATTTAGGATTATGCCACAGCTCATATGGAACCAAAAGCAACCTGTCTAGGCCATGCATTGCCAAAGTTGGTTGACAATGTCAGTAATATATCAAAGATGCCCACCAAGACACAGAACTTTTCATTGGTTGCATCACTGTACTTGAAGGAGGCTTAAAATGAAAACAATATTGTTAAAACTTTTTAATTTTGATGAAGGATTTCCCTTTGTCAATGTACAGTTGATTTTCATTATTCACAGTAATTATGTTCTATAAAATTGCCTCAAACAAAGAATTAGCTAATACTGAACCATTGCTCCTAGGGGAAATACAGAGATAAGTTCCTGCAAGCCTGGAGTCACAACATTCTCATCAACCAATCAATACATGATCTTGTTGCATGTGTTTCTATTTAAAGGCACTTTTTTTACATGGAGAGAATATCTATATATATGATTCATTAACGTTGAACTCATAGCCAAAAACAATATAATTCATGCCTGAATAAAGCTTATCTAACACACATACTTTCTCTATAAGGCATATCACAAGTTTGCACTTACAAAATCTAGACAGCAGTGCAGCATTGTGTTTGGGGACGTTTTAAACAGTGAAAAAACTAACAAAGAGTACAAAAATGCAGAAAACTGCAAAAGGGACACCTGTTCACAGCTAAAACAAGAAAGCGGAGTGTCCCCTTGTTCAAACTCAACTGAGTATGTTCACAGTAGGTGACTCAAATTATTTGCTACTCTGCACATTTCTGCAAATGACAGCAAAAGTAGCAAAAGTATTGATTTCAAAGTTACAAATAAATTTTATGGAATCTGCAAATAATGAGGATTAACTGTATTTGGTTTTCCATTCAATTTCTTGGCTACTTGACTCTGTTAAGTCTACATGTTCTACAGTTTCTTTGAAAAAGAAAATAATATATAAGGAGAAAATTATTCTTGTCCCTTCTAGATATCTAGAATTGTGTTTTAGTCCTTGTCTTACTTTTCGTAAGTACACTAAAATAAAGAAAATAAAATGTAGAGGTGACTGAATCATTGAAAATTTAGAAGAAATAGAAAGCAAGAAACTTGAAAGATAATTAGATTAAAAAGACAATTGATGTTGCATTTACAATGTCTTCACAAACTTCACTTAATGATGATCATCATTGCACTGATTATGTATACTAAATAGGTATGAAGGCTCCAAGAGATTGAAATGTATCCATGGTTAGACAGCTAACAAGTCATAGGACCAACACTTCAAACTAGGTTTTTAAATTACTAATTCCATTCACTTCCCATGAATAGAATAAAAAAGGAGGCATGGCCATTCATGAAGCTTTGATTAAAATGTACAAAATGTTAATATTTCTTATATTTATTTACAAAGCCCACATTAAATGTTTTCCACAATTTTTGAGTGATAAAATGTCAACTTTACAAGGACACTTTAAGGTCCTCTCACAAGGCAATGTGTGAGAAAATGTAGAGAGTCATTGAGGAAAATGTAAGGCAGTGCATTCAGGAAGAAATTATTCAATCTCTGGTTACTAGCATTAGATGCGTTGACCTGTATTATCAGGAACAACGTGGAAAGAGGCTCCTGAAATCACTGTAAATTTTATTCTGACAGTACCATTTCCCAAACATGGGGTGTTAAATCGTGAGTGAGACACACTGGAAACCAATTTTTTCTGAGTTAAGAGGGCAAGCTCCAGTGGTTCTTGCCTAGTAAAAGTTGTTCTGAGTTGGCAATATCTGATTTTCCAAGAAATGCTGAAAATACTTGATTTTATGTGAAATCTCCATGACAGATATAGTTGGTGCCCAAATTCATGAGCATCTCTACACTTCTCAGCCGCCATTACAGTTCAGTTAGAGTCATGTGATCATTCTGTCCAATGGTCTGTGAACAGAAGTGAGTGAGGTATAAATTACTGGTTCCTTTACAAATATATGTTTGTCTTTCTCTTATCTGTCTCCTTTCTGTTCTCTCTCTCTCTCTCTCTCTCTCTCTCTCTCTCTTTCTCTTACTCTCCCCTCATCGCCCCCGCAGGAGTATGACTTGGTTGTACCTCAGATTCTTATTACCCTTACCCTTGCTTAGTTCCTTTCAGAATGTCCCACTTTCCATCTTTTATGCTCTTTTTGGTCCTAGATTGTAATCATCCACATAAATGTTCATAATAAAAGCTAATTTTCAAGCTATCCTTATTGCTATGTATGGCTCTATAAGTTTTGGTCAATGAGCTCTTGCTATTTGCGGGGCGGGGGGGGTGCCCTTCCTGTCTTGCCACATTTTGCTTTATTCTGCCAATTGGAAGCAGATATTGTGAAGAACCACATTGGGCCCTGTGGATGATAAGGGGGCTGTAATATCTACCTGACACTGTGGAGCTGCCACATAAGTGTTAGACTGTTTTTGTTTGGATTGAGAAAAATTAAACTCCTAATTTGTACAAGGTGCTCTTACCTCAGGTCTTTGTTATAGTAGTCACAATGTATCCTAGATAATTCAGGCTTTAGATACTATGGCTACAGCTGTAATTCCTAATAAAAATCTTGGGAATAGAGTTAAACAAGTTTGGGTGGTAGCATGATGTAGCCATGAAAAGTGTGGACTTTGAAGTCAGATAGAAACAATACTGAATCTCACTTGGCCACTTCCTAGCTGAGATCATGAATATCTCTGAGCTTAGTTTCCTTTGCTTCAAATTTGAGTAAGAATATACACCATTGGGTTGTCGTAATGGTTAAATGAGCCAATGTATATGAAGTTCTTGGCACCTAATAAGTAGTCAACAAATGGTTGTTGCTGTTTTACAAGAGTCAGATACACTTAAGAAGTAGGATGATAGAAGAGAAGGTTGGAATGGCTTCCTCTGCCTGCCTTCCTTCTGAAATCTCAGTGATTTCGAGTGCCATGAGGCAGACACAGGCTGCCTGGGAGATGGGAAGCTACCACTTCGTTCTGTGAATTCCTAATCACACTCTGTCATTCACTGCTCTCCTCTGGACAGAAAGCATCCTTTAATGGCTGACAGACATCTGGAGTGGCTGTGCTGTGCTGTGCCTGTCCGTCATGACCTCACTCTCTGCCTGGAGTGGAGCAGAGGCTCCTTCTCCCGCCTTGGGCTGCAGGTGTTGATGGAGTGAGAACCTCTTCCAAGGAAACATGTGCTGTAACCCCTCCACGCTGAATCACGCTGACAGTCCTAACACTCTGCCCAGTGCGAGAGTCCACTGGAAACTTCTGAATCCAGCTGCATGTCCCAGATGTGCACAGTGACGAAATGCCAGGCTATTCCAAAGACTTGAGCAATGTTCAGACCCAAGGCCTGATGGGCTGGTGCCAAGGCTTGGGAGGCGATTCTAGGAGTAAGCAGCTGGGGAAAGGGGCATGAATGCCCATTGTCAAAATAAACACTTTTCTTCCTGGATTCCCTCCTGACCAAAGACATCTCGGCCTTACTAATGAGCTGCTCTAAGTGCCTGATCCAGCTTGAGGTTGTTGAAAGCTGGCTTAGTTGACCTTCACATAGACCAGTGGTTCTTAACTTTGGCTGCACATTAGAATCACCTGGGAATCTTTTTTAAAATCCCTGATTTCTGGGCCTCGTCCTCTGGAAATTCTGTTTCTTTGTTACTAATGTTGTGGGCCCCACCCCATAACAAAGAAACAGAATTTCCAGAGGATGAGGCCCAGAAATCAGGATTTTAAAAAGATTCCCAGGTGATTCTAATGTGCAGCCAAGGTTGAGAACCACAGACATAGACAGTCAGCAGCCATCTTGATGATAATTGATGTGATCTGGGAGAAAATCTCCTTTATAACCTTTCCCTGACAGCCACATTACCTAAAATTGTCCAGCAGAGATTTATCCCTTTTTTTAGAGGCATTGGCCTGTGAGAGTATGAGAGAGCCACAGGGAGAAAATAAACTTGGTGGAGGGAAAGTCAAACTGCTATCTGTCTGGAATAACAGGGACAAATATATTCATTTCATATTTATTCTTCTCTTTAGTATTCAGCTAAGATAAAGGTCAGACAGAGAGAAATAGCCTGGGTCCACTATACCTCAGTGCCTCAGTCCAGACCCTTTTGCATTCCATCCCTTCTCCACCCAAACACACACCTTCCCCTCACCTCCCTGGTGGGGATACTTCCCATCTCTCTGCAAAATCTCAGCCATGTTCCTGCCTTAGCAAGTTGGCATCAGGATGAGGATTCACATAGCAACACTCTCTCCCTCAGTGGTCAGGTTCTGCTATGACCTCAGTGAACATCAGACCCTGGTGAGCTGGTCTTGGGACCCAACTTGCAAACACAAGCCATTCTGGGTTCTAACAGAAACCCATCACTGGCCTTAGGAACACCACCATGACACGTTTGAGAATGTCTGCTCATGAAAATTGGCAAACATCTTGGAAAAACCAGAGTGTGGCAGATAGAAACGCATGTGGGAAAACGTCACCAATATAAGGGAGGAGGCAGACTTCATTTTAAGTTTATTTCCATCACAAATCAGTTCCTCCTCCACGGAGGATGAAGGAAGAGCCCAGCAGAGGGAGTGAAGGAAAGAGAAGCAGCTTGGGACTAAGGAATTCCATCAGCCCGTTCCACAGGAGGGAAGCTGACCTGTGCCTTCCCCAGATTCAGCTGTGCCCATAAAACCAGAGGCGAGGCTGTTTCATTAGGAGGAAGAGAAACAGGCAGCCTGGGTTACGCAATCCCCCTGTGCCTTGTCTGCGTGAGGGTATTTCATTTCATGTGGTCACTCAATGTTTAATGGACGAGAGTCTAATTTTCAGTAAATAGTGGCGTTTTTTTTATTAACTATCCACCATGCCTCAAGTTCAGCTCTCCCAAAAGAAAAACACAAGGAAAATAAAGTCTTCGGAGGAAGGAACTTGACGGAAACCACAGGCACGGAGTCCTATGGCTAGTTCCTGTCTTGGAAAAGCACGCAGCACCCTTGAGCTCTCTCTGAGCCCACTGCGTTTGGCCATCCATGTGGTGTCCAGAATGGCTCTTTTCCTCACGTCTCTGTTGCACGTGGGCAGACACACTCATGCTTGCCCTGTCTGCAGATGCTCATTTTGGCTAATGGCAAGGGCTATGTGAAGTCTCAGGGGGAGCTCCTTTTGCACAGGTTTGGTGCATGTAAACATTCCTGTGAGCAAAGGACGTTCCCGAGCTGTTAGCGAGCACAGACAATTTTGGAGTAAACTGAGGCTAAGAAAAGGTTAAGAGGGAGCCTCACACTCCCATTGGAGGAGTGAGGGGTCCCAGCTGCGGTGGGGTCATTTCATTTATTCCTGGTTCCTCTCCTCTAAATTTCCAACTTCACCTTCCCCTACACTCCTATAATTTCTAAGAGCCTTTCCCAATTCTCCTCCTTCCCCTAAATACATAAGCTGTGTCTCCAAGCTCACCAGCTGCCTATAATGCTGTGAGCAGGAGGGAGAGAGGCTGGCTCACTAGAGTGATCAATAAAGTGCAGCAAGACCTTCCTTTTAAGCTGTTCCAGCATGTTCATTGCTGGAGTCAGTGAAGGAGCCGACTGAAAGCACCTGCTTAGTTATAGGCTGTCATGCACACCAGCAAATACATTCTGAGACGTGCCACCCAGTGTGTCCACTTTTATTTTTCAATATATTTTTTATTGATTTCAGAGAGGAAAGGAGAGAGAGAGAGAGATGGAAACATCAATGATGAGAGAGAATTATTGATTGCCTACCTCCTACCTGCTCCCCAACTGGGGATCAAGTTCACAACCCTGGCATGTGCCCTCACCGGGGAATCGAACCGTGACCTCCCGATTCATAAGTCAATGTTCAACTGCTGAGCCATACCGGCTAGGCCCAGTGTGTCCACTTTTAAAATGTCCAGTCTGAAGTTTAAATAATTAATAATTAAGATATGATTGACATGCTGTTGACAGTTACATAATCTGCCATGAAAAAAATATATAAGAAAGCAGAGATAAAGAAAGGCCATTGCCTGGAACTGTTACTCTCAGAAAAGCAATCTTAGATTTGGTCAGGGATCAACCTGCAAATACTAGAGCTATCAGCCCTTGAGGGCTCTCAAATGCCCTTTAGGATTTCAATTAGGCAGGTCCAATGTTCAAAGCCAAGTTTCAAAATAAACAAAGTTTCTCTCCAGGCTCTGGATGCCCCTCACAGATGGGGAAGTGGACGCTACAGAAAAGCAAGAGGGAGGTGGTGCAGTTCTTGTGTTCTGAATGAAGTTTGCAGGACTGTCAGATAATCTGGAGGAAATTTTAAAGTCAAAGGCATTGTGAAGTCATAGAACAGTCAATCACGAGACTTAGAATTGAAGTATGAGACTGAAATGCTTTTGAATCCTAATACTTCCACTTATAAGTGGTATTACTCTCTCAAGTATTTTCCTCATCATAAAGTGAGGCTAATTACATGCACCTAAAAGGTCTTATGGGGGAAAATTAGCTCTTGTAATGTACTTAGTCCAGTGACAGTCAAGAGCTGGTGCTCAACGCTCTTTAGTTCTCTGCCGTCTCCTGTCCCCACTCCTCCATCAACCACAGGGCACTTAGTCCCCAGTTGTAGGTAATCTCGGTGACAAACTGTCACCTCTTGTTACAAAGACACTGTGTAACAAGGGATACGGGAATATTTTTAAAGTAGATTCAGCCTCTAATCTTTAAGCATTTGTAATTTTATAGGGAAGATGAAGTACGTACACTGGCATACGCAGATGTAGAACACAGTTAGGTGATTAGTGTTTCAGGAAGTTCAGTTGAGTTCTAATCCCTTGGATGTTTAGGCAGATGCTGGCTGGCAAAGTATAAACTGAGTAAATTAACATCAATAATGGGAGTGTTTACCCAAAACACACACAGATATATACTAGTAGTTGGTTGCACCTATGCACGATCCTCCTATAAAACTTGATGCCTGGGAGAACAGATTTTGATTCTCATAAACAAGAACCTTGTATCTGTTTTGGCACACAGAGAGAGACTATCAAGGTAAGAGGAGGCCCAAAAAAATCCTGACAAGATGGCAGCCATGGAGTCTTAGCTACTGATAAATTCTCTGTGGTGAGGAAGGCCTGGTGGAATCTCTAGAGAGTGATGTCTAATACCCAAGGTGAAGTTGCCGCCTATGCCCAGCTACACAGGAATCTCCTTCTATTATGTCAAACTTTCTATAAATTTCACTGTACACAAAGTCTTAGTATTCTGAGGGCAAAAGCTTTTGAAGTGATTTCCAACATGGGGTGAAGGAAACCAACAATATAAAACCTAAAAGTGTGTTATCAAACTGGATGCTGTGTGGACTTAACAAGAGACCAAGAATTCCCCAGAAATCTACTGGGATATTAGGAGGAGTACCTCATGGAGGGTGGGATGGTGGCTTGAGTTGTCTTATTGTGTCATACTGAGATAAAGGTCAACTCCAGAAGTTTGAGACATTTAAATGGTGGATACTGGGGGCTTTTGATTCGAGTATTTTGTTTTCTTACATGTATTGGGTAGAAATAATAAAATCACTTGCAAACATTCTTTCCTTGTATCTGCCTTTCTGAATGAATAAACTATATACCTGCTCCTAACTTCAAAGGGAATATTGTGATAACCCAGGCAGCGTTAGAGGCCAGAAGGCAGCCTGGATCAGTGCCTTGAGGTTCCACTGGGGGTTCTGAGAGCTGAAGGAAGGAGAGCGTCTGTTTAGTGCACAGGCAAATGGCAGGTCCTCCCTGTTTATTTCTGGACAGCTTGGTGGGAGTCCTATAAGCAGTGACTGCAGAGCACACAGTTGCAGACTCCTGAAGTCCTTCCATGCCCAAGCCACTGAATTCTATTTCTGGATTTGCCTTCAACTCCAGGTAAGAATTTTTAACCCAGATGTTCATGCCCTGCCCTGAGTTTTTCATATCAGATT
This sequence comes from Myotis lucifugus, assembly GCF_000147115.1. Taxonomy (NCBI): domain Eukaryota; kingdom Metazoa; phylum Chordata; class Mammalia; order Chiroptera; family Vespertilionidae; genus Myotis; species Myotis lucifugus. The sequence goes on along the minus strand of NW_005871343.1, from coordinate 355,388 downwards.
CCAGGAAAGGGATTCAGATAGAAATGTGAGTTAACCCGAGGAAAAGCATTCACAGGCAAAGGGTAAGGTGTTAGTAGTTTCAGAGCAAGTGAGAGGCATTTCAAAGAACTTCCAGAGTGTTTTTGCCAATCGCGATTCCACGTCTGGCAGCTGGAACCCAATGTGTAGGTGCTTTGTCTTCAAGGGCTCAGAAGAGACACACTGCTCAGATGAAGAAAGACATGCATCCCTTAAGGGCAAAATATGAAAGGATTTTCACTTCATGATTTCCTGTCTAAAACTTCACTGGCACATGTATGAGACATAGGTGTCAGAAATATTTTTAAATTTTTCTTTGGCTCATGCTCATCACTAACATACAATCACTATAAAGGAAGCACCATATTTTGCTCAAACACCCCATTCTTCTGTTTCAGAAAAAAAAATACATATATATATATATATATATATATATATATATATATTATAAACCAAGCAGCAGTTTCTATTTGGGTCTTTTTGTCAGGGAAAAAAAGAGCTGGGAAATACATTCCTTTGCTCAGAGTGGGGCAGAGGAAAGGTTCCTTAATAAAACATATGTACTCCTAAATCCTGCCTAGAAACAAAGAATGATATAAACAAGCCATGGCTTACAGTTTCAAAATCCAGTAAATTATATTTATGGCTGTGCATTTGTCAAGATAAGTAGCTAATGGTAATCCAATAAGCAGATAGGGTAATAAAATGCACTGATGCAGGGCAGAAGTCAGAGCTGGTGATGGGGACGCCCTTTCACATTGAGATCCTAACAGACCTCATCAAATGTCCTCAGACAGGGATGATAACCAGGCCAGGGGCGTAGAGAGTTGGAAAGAAAGGTCATTTATACTTGTAGCCCTTCAATAATGACAGAGCACTTTCCTACTCTTATCATAGTTGAAGTGGCACATTTTATAAGGAGAATTCTTCAGCAATCTAGAGAGAATATTTTGATTTGTTTTTATTTTTTTAAAACAGGGTGAGAAGTAGGATTCTTTGGGAGAATATTGTACCTCGGCAGCAGAATAAGCACTAAACACATTTGCAGACGCTAGACTAAAATAGAAATCCTAGCAATTGTCAAGCTCCTAAAATTTGCTTGGACTTATTCTAACAGATTCCTTTAGATCTACATCTGTTGTGTTGTGGCTGAATATTCAGAAATAGATACAGCTCCAATCCCTCTCGTCTAAGGTGTTCTGTACACCAGGTGGCCTCCGAATCTTTCTCTGTCAAAGTTTTATGGATGTAGCAAGATGCAGGGTAAAGGGTCACTGAGCAAGCAACTCTCAATAGTCCGGTCTTTTAGTCACTGGAAACGTATGAATGAGCAATCCTGCTGTAAGTAATAAAGAAAATTTCATCGAGTCAAGTCTGATCTTTAGATTTATGTTGAGCCAGTGGGTAAGGAAAAATATGTTCATGCCTTTGTACCTGGGCCTCAGGCTGAAAAATGCAATTCCATTGGGGAAAGCATAGCTGTCTATAACTGTCCTTGCTTGGGCCCTTGTTGGCCATTTTTGCATGAGGACTGAGCCTCAGGCTCCCATTGACCCGATATACAGAGTTCAAATGAAGAGAGTACATGGTAGAAATACAAGACCACCCAAAGCAACCAATGAAATTCTCTAGTTTCCCAATTTTCTCTTGCATGGACTGTTATTCTTCTAGAAATTTCTAAAAATATGCAGACTAAAAGTTTTTATTTGGGCTGATTTAGTTTAGTTGTCAGAGCCCATTCAGGGCAAGTGGAAAGTACTTAGTATTTGCTGTCAAACCTACCTGGGTTCAAATTCTTGCTCAGTCCCTTGTTTAAACTCTTAGAGCTTCAGATTTCTCACTTGCAAAAGAGAGAAAATTATTTTTATAGGGCAGGGTGGTTGTAATGATTAGAAATCATGTGTGGTGAGATACTTAGCATGTAGACCACATTCCTTTAACAGCAGCTATAATTAAGCTTTTCTGTAACCAGTCTGCAAATATTGACATAGATGACAATTATCCTGCACCCTTAAGTTTTCCTGGAATGTTTCTTTAGGCCCAATTTACTGAACTTTACAATAAGTAATATCTTTTAAATACCTAGACCTCAGTTCATAAAAGGTTTTCACACTTACATAATTTTTATAACAGAAAGTTTGGTTTTATATTATCTTCACTTAAGAGTTTAAGAAACTGAGATTCAGGCCAAATTATTCATGTCCACAAATGAGTAAACTGGCAAATATGAGTATCAATGAGGCCAGGTTTATTAAGAGAGCAGTGTTCAAGTTCATGCACACCCTCATTCTTTAATTAAACAAACATTATTGTATCTCTGCAGGCCCTGAGCTAGGTGCTGTGAATACAACCATGAGAAAAAAGTCACAGGTCCTATCCTCAAAGACTTTATACTCCTGCAGGAACACAGGCTTTACACAGCTACACTGGGAAACAAACAACCTGATAAAAAAATGAGCAAAAGACCCAAACAGACACCTCACCAAAGAAGATATACAGATAGCAAATAAGCATATGAAAAGAGACTCCACACCATATGTCATCAGAGAAATGCAAATTATAACAATGAGATGCCTCTATACATCTAGTAGAATGGTCCAAATCCAAAATACTGACAATATCAAATGTTGACAAGGATGTGGAGCAACAGGAACTAGCACTCATTGCTCATGGGGATGCAAAATAGTAGTAACTTTGGAAGATAGTTTGGCAGTTTCTGACAAAAATAAGCATATTCATACCATATAATTGAGCAATCATGCTCCTTTGTATTTACCCAAATGAATTGAAGACTTATGTTCACACAAAACTTGCACACAGATATTTATAGCAGTTTTATTCATAGTTGCCAAAACTGGAAGCAACCAAGATGTCCTTCATTAGGTCGATTGATAAATTGTGGTACACCCATACAATGGATTATTTAGTGCTAAAATGAAATGAGATATCAAGTCATGAAAAGATGTTTTCATGGAGGAGACTTACATGCATATTAATAAGTGAAAGAAGGCAATCTGAAAATGCTACATAGTGCATTATTTCAACTATATGACATTCTAGAAAAGGCAGAATTCTGGAGAAAGTAACACAATCAGTGATTGCCAGAGATTGGTAGGGAAGGAGGAATGAATAAACAGAGCACAGAGGATTTTTAGGGTAGTGAAACTATTCTGTATAATACTATAATGGTGGACACATGTCATTATATATTTGCTAAAAGCAATAGAACATACAACACCAAGCCTGAACCCCAATGTAAACTATTGACTTGGAATAATAATTATGCATTAGTGTGAGTTCATCAATTACAACAAATATGCCACTATAGTGCAGGATATGACAGTGGGGAGAGGTTGTGAAGGGGCAGAGGGTATATAGAAACTCTATAACTTCTGTTCAATTTTTCTATGAGCCTGAAACTGCTCTAAAAATAAGTCTATTTTTGAAAAAAGAAAACTACACCAATTGTGAAAAATACAGTGAAAGAGATAATGTGGGGACCTTAGCAGTCTAGTATAGTCTTGTAGGGCTGGGAAAACAGTTGATAGTACACGATCCTAGAGCCGAAATCTGTAGCATAAATAGTGGAAATATCAATTGTGCTAAATTCTATAACTTGACAAACTTTAATAATCATATGGACAACACCCCCTGATAAAGGACAATTAACAAAATCCACCTAAGACTGTCATCATACACAACGAATAATACTTGTTGTAAGTGTGTCAAGTGTGCCTCAGATCTGGAAAAAGGAAACATGGGAAGAGGCCAAATATTGTCATGGTAACAGAAACACAAAGAACCCATGCTAAACAGTTTCCAATAAGCAAGAACAACCAGTATTCAGTAAGTAGCCTTCCATGGAAGTTAACATCTGTTATTTATTTGTTAATTCTCAGTTTGAAGAAAGGCAGGATAATTGGAAATACTTCTATGTTCTGGGAAAGTATTGAATAGAAGAGCTCTTAGTGGGTCTTAAATATTGGCCCATTACTTTTAACATTTAGTACAAACCTGCTCTCTCCATTTAAAGCATGGATGAGAGAGTTGGATGATATCTAGATTCAATCATTTCAAAGCTATGGAAGATCAAAGACAGTGTCTTGCTTATGCAAGGAGAAAAAAGCTCCCCCATTCTTGAAAGGACATCCTTTGGGTGCTTGAGAAGAAATAAGAGAAAATGTGCATTAAGGAGGAGGTGGAAGGTGGATCATATTCATCAGATAACTGCAACCGTATTACCTATATTAGAGGAGAAATAGCAAGAAAAAGACAAATACTTACATAGCTACCAATAAACCTGTACCGTATAACGGTTCAAAGCAAGAATATTGCTATCAAAGAGACCTGGATTTAAATCCCAGTGCTACCACTGACTAGCTCTAAGACTTTAGGCAAGTTTCTGTGTCTCTACAACCCAGTCTCCTCATTTGTAAAATGGAAACGTTACTGGGACCTACTACATGGATTTGGGAAGAACTAACAGTTATGATCCCAGGATTTAGCACACAATAACCACTCAATAAATATTAGTTGTATTATTATTTTTTAATGGGATGAGTAGATCCCCTAGCATAAGTTTTGCTGTACAGCAATCCTGTTTGTCATTAATTCCTATTGTACTGCAAAGGCTTCAAGAAAGTGCTGGGGAAAGTAAGAATCCCTTGGTGAGTTGTCAGACAGCTGACAATAAAAAAACATGCCAGACTGCGGCCGTTTCTTGTCTCTGAGGAGCTCCACTTTGGCGTCTAGATGATCTTGGTATCTCAATGACCCTATAATTCTCTGACATGCGGATGTCTTCATCCCCCTATTCAATATCCCTTCACAGCAGAGTGGGTGACTGACCCATGGGAAGCATCACAGAGCTGGCCAGCACTCCCACCCCCTCACTGGTTTCATATGCCCACCTGAGTTGTCGTCCATTCCCCTTTGAGGAAACTTGAGCCACAGCTGTGGACCTCAGTTACTGCGATATCTGGGGATGCTAGCTCTGTGTTCACTTAAGACAGAACACAATTTTACCAATTACTTATGCAAATCACTTATGCAATCTGAATTTTCAAACCTTTGTTCTACAAATAGGGCTTAGGATACTGTCTCCATCAGGGCTGAGGCAGGAATCAGATGGTCCACTCAAGCTGGGCAATGGGGGTGATTTCAATAAAGGGACTATTTACAGGGTGTGGGCAAGGTTTGGGGAAATCAGCAGAGCTGGTACAGTGACTGCACTGGCAGCGGAGGGCCAGGAGCAGTCATAGGCCTGAATGAATGGAAGAAGGAACTGTTTTCAGAACCCAGAGAGGGTAACTTTGCAGAGAGGTCATCTCACAAGTGCTAGGGCCTTGGGTAAAGAAGTACAGCCATCCCTTGGCAACTTCGTAAGAACAGACCAGAAGAGAAAGTTGACTGTGTTTCTCCTGCTCCCTTTCCTATTGATGCTAAACTATTGGCCAAACCCAAGTGAAAACCCTAGAACAGGGAGCCTGCTGATGCAATGCGTACAGACCAGCCTCCTGGGGGCACAGAACAAGGGGAGAGTGAGTCTGAAGTGGGAGGCGGGAAGTGGAAGAAACCCCGCCCTGCTGAGACAGCACCAAGAAAGGTTGGTATGAACACAGAATAAGTAAGTTTATGAAACCCCTGTCAGTGCCTGGCACATGATAGGAGGGCAGTAACTTTAATCCCCCCAAACCCACCCCACTCTCCAGCTGTCAGAGAGAAACCCACAGTCCGTCAGCCACAGTCACTGTCCCATACTCAATACACATCTCAACATTCACACTTGCACGCGCACATAACGCTCCATGTACGTCAGGCTTTCTACATTTGTTTTTAATTTTTAGGTTTTGGCTTAAGGGTTTCTTCATTCCACATTCTTTCATGGAGTTTTTAGCAACCAAATTTCATCCCATCCTTCCCAAACTTAACCTGGCCCACGCGTTACTGTCAGCACCAAAAAGGGGGTTAATGTCTAATTATGTTGCCTTTTTATGGGGATACATGTGTCAGCATCAACGTTTGACAATTACCAAAAGGGTGAAATATCCTTATAGAAAAAGAAGGAGAGACTCAGTGGCCATAGCCTCCAGAAGGACTCAAGCACCACATACAAGGAGCGAATTTCTAGAGAGCTCCAAGAGCTTCATCTATGGGAGGAGGGCCTTCATGGTTTACAAACAGGCAAGCCTTTGCTAGTCAGCCCAGCAACAAACCTCTGCTCTCTAGTCAGCCAGTTTCGTTAAATTTGTCTTGAAGACAACCAATAAAAGTGCCAATCATTCCACTTAACTCTGTGGCTAACCATCTATTATTAATCAGAGCACATACTTCTGGAAGAGTAAATGGGGTCTCGAAGACCTGAGCTCGATAGCCCCGTAACGCAATCACTCCCGTGCCTGGTGTCATGTGATGAATGAAATGATTGATCAGAATGGCACCGGGAAGGTGGATGTGCTCTCTGCGCTCTCTCCATCCTCTTTCCCTCCTCCCCTGCAGTTAGCACTCCTAAGATAGTTATAAGAGATGACACTAAAAATAAACTTCTGTTCTTAAATGCTCGTTTGCAAGTTTGCAAGAGGTTAAGCGCTGGTAACTTGCAAAAAGCAAAGAAAGAAAAGTTGCTGAGTGTGTCTGTTGTGTCACTTTTCAGTCACGTTTCCCTTAAGAGGGAAAGATTTCTGGTGAAGCTGCAATTAGACTGGAAATTCAGCACATCTTTATAGTTATGTTCCCATGTGATTGGAAAAGCATATTTCAGAATGCAGGTAGAAAGGCAAAGTTCTGCTCTCTTGTTTAGCTAAATCTCTGCCCATCCCATGAAGAGACACATTGCAAACTAAGGTGACAGCAGCAGAGTGTGTGAGCCCGGCACACCCCCAAAGGGAGACACGACCTTGAAGTTATTTCTGCTCAGTAGTAAACTCCAAATAGCACAGCTTCATTAGCATAACCTTTCGGTCCCTTGGTCCATGGACCTCAATGTACTTTACCAACATTAGCCTGCGAATTTCAACAAGAGCCTGAAGGAGGTCGTCAGGCTGCCCCTTCCTGGCATTTCAGGTGAATTCGCAGGTAACTGCAAATGTAGGCAATGCCTCAGAACCACAGAAAGTGAGTTCTCACCCTCTCCCAACGTTGGGTATCAAGGTGTTACAACTGGGGCATCGATAATGCTCCTGCCCCTGCTGGGCATCCGGAGCCTGGACAGCATGGAGGGTGGACTGCCAGTTGTGTCTGAGCCTGTGGGAGAAGAAGTGTGAGTTGAAGAAGGGACAGTCTGCTAATGTGGCAAATTAGGCCAGGGGTTCGCAGTCTTAGCTACACATTAGAATCACTGGGGAGCTTCGGGAGTCAGTGGAGCCTGGGTCTGGCTTCAGGATCTCTGATTTAATTAGCCTCAGTATGGCTTGGGCCTGGAGAGTTTTTAGGGCGTAAGAGGTGATTGTAGTATGGAGCCAAGGTCGAGAACCACTACTAAAGCCAGGAGTGTCACCAAGAAGCACAGGTCAGGGATTTTTGCTTTGGAAGTCCCAGTGTTGCTAGTGAATAGCAGATTTTGGTCTTATGGAATTTTAAAGAAGTTCTTTGATCCAACCTAAAGAAGTCACTTTATCCAACACCGGTGGTCCCATGTATGCCAGATGACTGTGTGCCTCGAACTAGTGCTTTTCAAACTGTGGGTAGTGGCTTACAAGGAGGTGATGAAATAGATTAAATGGTTGCAACTGGCACTCTTTATTTTAAAAATATCAGTATATCACACATAATGAGTATTACATTGTAAGATGTGTGTGTGTGTGTGTGTGTGTGTGTGTGTAAACTTGCACTGGGTCCTGATGTGAAATGTAAAACATTTATCTCAATGAAGATCAAGGTAAAAAGAAAAAAGTGTGTAAAACTCTGACCTGTAATGCTAATACTTACCCCAAATGTGGAATGTCTCTCTTCTGTTTTACCTAAGAAATCTGGGGCTCTGAAAGTTTTCATAACTTTCTCCAACTCATCCAGATACAGTAAGGACAACTCAGCGTTTAAGTCCGGACCTGGGTGTCTGCAGCCCGAGCTCCCGCTGTTACATGAGAACGCCTTGCAGTCATCCTCCATCCAAGCTTACATCACTGTCATAGCACATCTTCAAGTCTCTTCTCACCGTGATGCACAAACTAGAAAGACAGCCAGCTAGCAGAGTAAAGTAGAACCATGTAAAGGCCTTTCCCCTTAAACTTCTACTGAATGGAAAAGGCCTCCCCTGCCCCCATTGCAGGGCTGTCAGCCTTGGACAGAACACTCTCTCTTCTGGAGGCTGGTCCCCCCTTCACCTATCAACAGGGAGTTGAAGAGCACCTTATATTGTCCTGCCTGTATTAACCCCATATGCCCTTGCCAGTGATACCTGGGGTCTACCCAACGTGAGGAGATTCACAGCATACTAAACAGAAACTGCTTATTTCCTCTGAAGAAGCAAAAGTTCCCCTAAACCAGATTCAAAACCAACTAATTGTGAGTTCAGAGTATATTTTTATTTTATTTTATTTTTTCTTTATTGATTACAGTATTACATATGTGTCCTTATCCCACCATTGCCCCCCTCCAACTCCCCCACTCGTGCCCTCACCCCCCTGGTGTCTGTGTCCATTGGTTAGGCTTATATGCATGCATACAAGTCCTTTGGTTGATCTCTCCCTCTTATCTCCACCCTCCCCTACCTTCCCTTTTTGCCTATTTTGAATTTTTTTATAAATGAAATTATACCCTATTTACTCTTTTGTATTTGTCTTCTTCCATTCAATATGGCATTGGTGAGCTTCATCCATATTGTTGTGTGGTGACTGTTTATTTCCATCGATATATAATATCCCACTGTATTAATATACAATTGATTAACCAATTCTCCTCTTGTGGCCACTTGAATGTTTTCCAGTTTGAGGCTATGAATATTTCAGTGCTACTATGAATATGCTCCTAGACATCGTTTGGTGAACATATGTTTGCATTTCTGTTAGTTATGTATTAGCAGTGGAATTGTTGGATCAAAGCTATGCATATGTTCAGTTTTAATAGTTCCTGCAAAGCAATTTTCCAATGCCATACATTGTAGCTTCCCACAAACTGTGTTATGATAGCTCCAATTGCTCCATATCTTCACCAAAATTTGGTATTTTCTGTCCTTTTCATTTTAGCCATCCTGAATCAGAGGATGTATGCATGTGTGTGTGTGTGTGTGTGTGTGTGTGTGTGTATTTAGTGGTTATCATATTTTTTAATATTTTAAATTTCACTGAGGTGTAGTTTACATACAATAAATGATATTGATTTAAGTTATAAATATAGTGAGCTTTGGAAGATGTAGGGCCCCAGATGCTGCAACCTTCGCGGCAGGGTTCAAGATCTGAAGGAGGGTCCAATGTACAAATGAAAATGCTGTACAAGAAATATGAATTTAGAAGGCATGAGGGGCCAGGTGGAGACCTCTTTCTTGAAGAGGCACCCCTGAGACTGTGTCCCATCTTCTTTTTATTCAGTTTTAGATACACATCTTGCCTTCTAGCAATGCATACAGGCATATCAAAGGTAAAGTTTAGTAAACAGTAAAAGGATTATCAGGTTAGGGAATTGCCTTGAGCCATCACTATCTCAACAGATGAGGTGCTTAGCATCAGCCCTGCTAATGCCCAAATTCCATCGGCCTTCTGCATTCCTTGGTGCACTCTCATGATAGTATCGGCAGTGGGTGGCTTCCTGCAGATGTGTACACTCATAAAACCACTGCAACAATCAACACATAGAAGAATATTTTTGCAATCCAATGTCCCCACATGTTCCTTCTGCATTTTCTAGAAGAGATGCTGGAAGAGGATTCTAGGGAAGCTTGCTCACCAGTCACTGCTGGACCTGGGCAGTGGCTACAGTGCTAGGTTCCTGCAGGGCTTCACTTTCCCCAGCTCTTAACTAGGGCAGTGTTGGCAGCGACCCAGACAGCATAGGATTAATTGCATTTAATTTTAGTTGATTTAAATTTAAATGTAAATATTCAGATATGGTCTGTGGCTACCATATTGTACAATGTAGGTTTAGATTTTACTAAAAGTTTATTTCAGAATTCTTGCATGCTAGTGTCACGTGGATGTTTCCCCCTGTTATACAAATTTCATGGACGATGAGTTTCTTACGGCAGATTCTTGACCTATTTGAACATTTCACTTTTCTTTTTTTTACCAAAAAAGCCAAAATAAATCATTTTTCAAATAATCTCTCTGCCAAATTTTAGTAGTAATACATTTGTGGCTGTGGCAAGTCCTTGATTCTTTCTGTGATTTGTGTTTAAGCTTCAAGGTTGGGGAATCAAACAGATCCTTGGTTGAATTTCGTCTTTAGATCTTCCCATCTGTGATATGGTGAGCAAGTTGGTCAGTCTCTCAGCTTCAGCTTCCTCATCTGCATAACTGTAGCTGGAGATCTATTTCATGTGTGTCTGACACATCCCAAACCCAGTCAATGTGAGTGCTGCCCATACCAGCTTAGATCTGCTAAATGATGCTAATCAACACCCCTCTTCCATAGGACTTCTGTCACATCAACACTTTGGAAAGTACAGAGCAACACAGAAAATGTAAAGTGATGTTCCCTGAGATAGTGTGAGTAGGAGAAGAAATAGTAACTTCCCTGGGCTGAGGCCTTGAAATAACAATCTGTATCAGTCTTTGGTAAACTCTACCCCCAAAGCCACTGAGAAACATCTTTGTTGAGAGTCATTCAGCAGAGTGTCTGCTATCTTGCCAGAAGGAGAAACAGCAGCCACTGAAAGAAACAAAGACTTGGGTCAGACCACAATGGAAGATTTACTTTCCCTTGCTATGGCCCTTCACTCCCAGGAGGTCCAGGATGTGGATTCTGTTTGCTCAAATCTCATGGTAACTTCCCTTCCAGCAGAAGGAGAGGGAGGGAAGGTGTAGTTTATTTTGGGGAGACGGGGTCTGAGAGTAGTGACTACCCTAAGCAAAAGGTCCTAACTAGGTGCAGGGGGAAGAGGCTGCTGGCAGGCCCCAAGGAGTGGGTGGGGGAGGGAGGGAGGAGGTGGGAAAGAGTGCGCTGAGTGTCAGCTACAGGCCAAGTGTTGGTTGGGTGCTTTATTACCAATACCGCTCCCCACTGTTTAAAGGATTGCTCAATAGAATACAGACCAGGAACTGTGCTAAACCATTTAATCTCACAACAATAAGTAGCATGGCTGTTCCCATTTTACAGAGGATAAATCTTAGAAAGGAAAAGTAACTTACCTGGGGCCACATAGCTAGCTGAGCTTTGTGTCCAGGTGACCACAGGCTTTCCTGCTTTATCTTCTCAGAACCTCCCTAAAGTAGATGTTACTGCCTATGATGAATAGGAAACAGACTACAGACTTGAAATTGCATTTCTAAAATTCACAGATCTGGAATTCAGGTAGTCAAACTAGGATGGGGACCCAGCAACTCTCACTCTGCATCCAGAACACTTTCCATCATACTAGGCAGTAATAGCAAAGAAAATAACTTGCATTATTAAGAACCTCTTCTGTGCCTGGCACTGTCCTACACATTTTACATGTAGAACTCGTTTTATCCTCATAAAAATTATCTTTGCAATATCATCCCCATTTATAGGCAATGAAACAGAAGCACAGAATGGTTAAGCACTCTGCAAGGATGCATAGTAAATAGACAGGCTGGGATTTGAACCTGGACACTATGACTCCAGCGTCACTTTTTAATGACTATGTTAGAGCCAACCCCAGTGTCGGCACATCTTTGCCAGAGGTGGAATAACATCAGAGACTCTGTTATCTGGGCAGGATAGAAAACCACAGCGTGAAATGAACATCGTCAGAAAGGAGTAATAAAAAAGGACAATTGCAGGTGACAGAGCTTCGAGAAGAGCAGCAAGTACATTAGCCAAGAAGGACTGTCATGGTTCTTTATGGTCCACATAATGGCTTTGCTTTAATTCTAACACAGAAGACTGGCCTTGTTCAATCCACAGTGGAAATCACCCGAGTCTAGAATTGACATGAGAAGTTGATTTATTTTCATTGTTTGTTACAGCAATTCAGTGCAATTTATTTAGGACCACTGTCTCTCACTCAGAGGGAAACTCATAACACAAACGCATTAATCTTGGGAGACAGTATCTTGGCTACCGACAGTTTGGATAATTAGATTGTTACTCTCAGCATGCATGGTCTGTTCGTAAGCAACAAAGAAGCTTATCAGATTCTAATAACCTTTCGTGAATATTATACAAACTACGGTAGACAAAGACATTCAGTTTGCAAAGAAAATTCCATAATCTACTCTTATTTGCCATGGAACAGTTCAACATATATTTTCCTTTCCTAACGGAAAGGCTATTTCCCCCATCAGCAGCCTGGCTAGACGACTTTTTATTGATTCTCTAAAGATTCTTCCTTAAGGGAAATTTGAAATTAAAAATTAGGAGCAGTATGACCTTGAAATCATGAGGGCTTGGATACAAAGACAAGACCCATCAAGTATATCAGTAAATTTCTACTTATTAGTATACTTGGTAAGTTGAACCCTTCAGACACCTAGTGACTTTTAGCCAATAATGTCCTCATCAAGGTCTCTGAGTTCAGAGACCTCCAAGTGCCTCAGAAAGGAATGCTCAGATGATGAGGTGGTCTTGGTCCAAATCCTCAAGCTTAAACCACCTCCTAGCTTGATATGATGAAGCCCCTGGGACTGACTCCTCCTGCTACATCAGAAATCTCTTTTTTATTTCCCCACTTTTATTGAGTCTTTTTTTCTAATTGAGATATTATTCACTTACCATAAAATTCACCATTTTAAAGCATATGATCTAGAGTGTTTAGTATATTTACAAGAATGTACAGTCTCACCACTATCTAATTTCAGAACATCTTTATACCCTATACAGGAACCCCATATCCATGGGTAGTCATTCCCTATCCCCCACCCCCAAAATCCCCTGGCAACCACTGATCTACTATATATTTGCCTCATCTAGAATCATGGAATAAGTTAAGAATCTGCATAGCTAAAACGGTAAAAATAAAATTTAAAGGAAGTCATACAATGTGTGGAATTTTGTGTCTGGTTCCCATCACTTAGCATAATGTTTTCAAATTTCATCCATGTTGTAGCTGTACTTCATTCTCTTTCAGGGCTGAATAATATTCCATTATATAGATATACCACAGTTTATCCACTCATCTGTTGATGGCTATTTGGATTGTTTTCATATTTTGGCTACTATGAATAATGTTATAAGCATCCTATCTAATAAAGAGGGAATATGCTAATTGACCCTCATGCCATCACAAAGATGGCAGTGCCCACAGCCAATAAGGAGTGAATATGCTAATTGACTTCCATGCCCTCAAAGATGGCGGTGCCCACAGCCACAAGATGGCAGCACCCAGTCCCCTCAGCCCCCAGACGCCCAGGGCTGGCCCAAAGCACAGGTAACCAGGGCCAGCTGAGGCTTGCACTGCCGGCAGTGGCAGCAGCAGAGGTGTGATGGGGTGTTGCCTTCCCCTGATTGCCAGGTTGCCTCCTGCCCCTGAGGGCTCCCAGACTGTGAGAGGGGGCAGGCCAGGCTGAGGGACCCCCCTCCAGTGCATGAATTTTCATGCACTGAGCCTCTAGTTCATATATAATTTTGTATGGATATATGTTTTCATTTCCCTTGGGTGCATACCTTTTTAGCGACACACATTCTTAAGTTAACCCATGACTCTCAAACACACCAGCCTCTTTGAGGAAATTGTGGGGTCATATGTGAACTCTATGTTTAACTTTTTGAGGAATTTCCAGACTTTTCCCAAAATGGATTCCCCACCAGTGAGGTAGGAGGACTCCAATTTCTCTACAGCCTCATGAACTTCTTTTTGCAAACAATAAAAGTGAAACATCTGAGATTAGCAAAGCCCCGAAAAGTAGGTTAGGTAACTCTTGAGTAGTTACCAGCATACTCACCTCACGGGTCACCTAAGAAAATGCTGTCCTGCACCTTCTTCTCAAGGAGAATTGCCCTGAACTCTGCAGCCCTGTGTGTGACAATTTCCAGCTGAATATCAGAAGTTGTTTTTTCTTATTGAACTTCTGGGTTGGCTCATGGGAGAAGGCTGGGTGATTTTATACCTACGCCAAGTCCAACTTATTTATCCAGGCCTAGAAACTACTGCAAGCCATTGGGAGTTCAGACATTTGGCAGTGGTCCTGCCCTCTAAGCCATAACCCCCTGTGGCTGACCTGTTTGGTTACTCTTATGCTCATTTTGTTTATTTTATATTTTTTGTTACTCTCATTTGAAGTGTGAGGAGCCTTAAGACCTAAATTTTGCTTAAGTAATGTGGCTCCTTATGCCAGCACAGAGCTGAAACTCAGGCTTGGAACAGAGAAAATTGGTCTGAGAGCAAATATGAATCTTAATAGAATAGAATAAGAAACTCTCCAACCTGCACCCCGGCCTTTCTCCAGGCAATCTGCCGGCATCCGTGCCATCACTGACAAGGGTAAGTGTGGGAAGTGGAGAGAGATGTGTTGTAGGCTGGTCAGAAGTTTTGCAAGCTCAGAGGTTTAATTTTTTTGGCTGCCTCTTGAGTGACATGAGTGATGGGTTGTTTCAAGCTTCTCACACCCACCTTGTAGATCTTTCCAGCTCTGAACATGTTTCAGCCAGCCTAGGAGGGATAGTAATCGGATGTGTTGCTTGAAGCCTGGGCTTTGGTGTGGTTTCACACCAGGCCTCTCGACTGTGCCCTTTTAAAGTTTCATCATTCCCAACCAGCTGTTATTTCACTGCCTGTGGTTTTCTGCCTAACAGTCTATAAGAAGATTAATAGTTCTACGGGTAATGGGATCATGATTTTAACATGAGATTGCAGCCAGCTCCCAGGGAGCGTCGACAGAATTCTCTTGCAGAATGAGGGGTCGGGTCTGTAGGATCTTAGAAAATTGCAACTGGCCTCTGGGAATGTAAGTTCTGCTCCTTTCTGACATGATAACAGTGAGGGTGTCCAGTTCCTCTGGGTAGATTCCCTTAGCACAGCACCAGCTTCACACCAGTTCTGGCGGATCAGTTCCCCTTAGGCCTTTTGAGTCCTGTCTTTGGAGCTATAAAGAAAACAGAATTTGTTTAGACCAGTGCTTTTGTGCACGGAGAGCAAAGGACAGCTGGCTGTGTATTGGTCTCTTTAGCTACACACATTCCTAAGTCATTCCATGATTCTCAAACACACTTGCCCCTTTGCAGACAGGTCGAAGGGGTACAGAGACTGTTCTCTTTTCTAATCCTGCCCTGACATCCACTCTGCTGGACTCTGTCATTATTCCCTGTGGAACTCTATTCTGCACTCGGAAACACTTTTTTGGGTCATCAGTTCCCTTGTGCATGTTCAGACTCGCCAGCTCTTATAAAGGAAAGAGATGGTAATAGATGTTCATTGGATATGAAGATTTGTGTATTTTATCTCATTTAACCTTGAAATATAGAAATTGTAATTCCCATTTTACAGATGACAAACCTGTGGCTCCATACAACTGAGCTCATTTGTCCAAAGGCACAGAACTCATGGGCAAGCTTGCTCCAAACCCCAGTTTGGGTGATTCCAAACTCAGGCTTGATCTGTCCTTGGTCTTAGCTTTCTCATACTATAAGCCAGGATCTTGTTCTGTTGAACACTCACAGCTGCCATTGCTGATGAAGGCTCTCTGACAGATATATGGACATATCCTGGGACCCTAGAAGCCATGCATAATATATCAGGTCATGTCAGATCAATATGATATCAGTACTACAAGATCATAAACAAAGACATAATTTTAAAACCTAAATTTAGCTTGTCATGAACACATTTTTCCATTTCCAACTAGAGTCTAACCAAACCATATTAGGTTACATTAAGCCCTACATATGTGGAGAAATCCATTTTCCCCTAAACTAATGAACTAGGCCATCGTTAGCAATTATTGCTGTAAACAAATTAATGTGTTATTAAGAAGATTGAAGTAATTGTTTATGATCTGGCTACTTTGGTGAATGAATAATTGAATTGAATGACCATTAAGGAAAATCGAATCCATTGCTGTACACTGAGTCAGTCCACAAATAGTGTGATAAAACATGAAGTTACATGTACTGAATTTTAGGGCTAATAGGAGTGTCCTAATGTCATCTATTCAACTTTGCAGATAAGACCAACCACTTACTAACCCTCTTCACTTTTCTAATATGCTTTATGCTTGATGGTTTTTTCTTTCCTAGGGTTCCCCATGCTTCCTCCCAACTATCTCTAGTCATTCTTTAAATCCCCAATCAGTTTTCATTTCCTCATGGAAAGTTTACCTGAGGCCCTAATATATATTCTTATAATCATAATCTCCCCTTTATATCCAGCATCCCAATTATAATATGATATCTACTGTCTAATTAATTTCTGTCTCCTCTTCCAGTATAAATGCCATAAAGGATAAGAATCATGGGTTTTGGGGTTTGGGAAAGGGGAGTTTGGTACTCATTATATCTTTAGCACCTACCAGAGTGTAATCCCATAGTAGGCACTGAATAAATATTTGTAGGTTGAATGACTTTATAGAGGCATCTACCTTCTATAATAATAAAAGTGTAATATGCTAATTAGACTGGACAGCCAAACGACCTTCCAGACATCATTCCAGACCTCCTTCTGGATGAAGCCGTGGCCACAGGGGCCAAGGCAGAGGCAGTTAGGGGCAATCAGGTAGGCAGGCAAGCAGTTAGGGGTGATCAGGCAGGCAGGCAAGCAGTTAGGGGTGATCAGGCAGGCAGGCGAGTGGTTAGGGGTGATCAGGCAGGCAGGCAGGTGAGTGGTTAGGAGCCAGCAGTCCCGGATTGCGAGAGGGATGTCTGACAACCAGCAGTCGGACATCCCCCGAGGGGACCCGGATTGCAAAAGGGTGCAGGCTTGGCTGAGGGACCCCCTCCCTCATGCACAAATTTCATGCACTGGGCCTCTAGTAAATAAATAAAGGGGAAAGACAACCTTTACTGAGGACCTGCTCTGTGTATTTAATCTTCACAACAATTTTGTGAGAAAGGCATCCTCCCCACCTCATTTTTCAAAAGAAGAAACACATTTGAAGAGACTAATTTTTTTTTCTGGCAAATCTTGAACTGTCATAATATAATTCTATAAGAGCACAAATCCACTGCTCTGTCCACCAAAGCATTATTTAAAAAAAAAAAATTCCAGTGCTTCATGAATTCTACTTCCAGGAACTCAGGTTAGCAAGTTGCCTCCAGGGCATCTTCTAGACTCCCCTGTACGTCCTCCCTCCAGAGCCTTTCCTCTGTGGAAGAATCTCTGCTACCTGAAGTTCTTAGTTCTGCTGTGAACCTCGCCTGCTGCTGCTGCTGCTGCTTTTCCTCATCACCTCTCCCAAAGGTAACCTGCAGGCAAAAGAATGGCTTGAGGGTGCGGGGTAGGGAATCACTGGGGGGAAAAGGAGACATCTGTAATACTTTCCACAATGAAGATAAATTTTTTTAAAAGAATGGCCTTAGAATTTAGTGAAACCTAACACTCATACTGGGTTATAGCAACATGCTTCATGGAATAAAATTAAAACAAGGGCAGAAAACGTATTTTTTGAGAGGCCATCAGGAGTATTTTAGAAAGGAAGGAAAACCCTGGAGAACATTTATATGAATGAAGTTTTCCTTCTAACCAGGGGATATGTGAATGGAAGAATTGCTGCTACTTAAGAAACACTAAGAATGCAACCCAGAGTTTTCTAGCTTCCCCCTGGGATGGGCGAGCCCGGGCAGATGGGTTGCACACTCTCTGTGAACAAATTCCTTTGAGGAAAGCATCTTCCAGCGCTCAATGTTAGCTTTGTCTACAGTAGACAAGAGCTACAAGTGAGTTTTTTTTTCATTTACAGTTGAATTTTAATATCATTTTATATTAGTTTCAGGTGTACATCATTTATATAATTCATGAAGTGATTCCCCAACCCAAAGAAGTCTAGTATCTACCTGACAACATACATAACTATTACAGTAGTATTCACTATATTCCCTATGCTATACTTTACATGTCATGACTATATTGCAAGGACCAATTTGTACTTCTTATCCCAAACAACTTTTATGTAAACTGTAACTTTGAAAACATCTACAAAGTATTGAGAAATTTATACAAATGCATTGACCGTCTGCTTGCATCTTTCCAACACTAACTATTGAGGCAGGACTGAAAGGCCAGCCTTCTTTAGCAATGGGATCTCTTCTGTTGTTGTACTAGATACCTCTAGGGTTCTACGGTTTACTTTATGACCCCGATTTACCATGGATATGTTCCTCTGTATGTTTGGTCTGCTTATGTCAAAGATTGGTTCCTAAGTAAATTAGATAGTTTAGGAGAGCCCTGAGTCCTCCTGGCAAGGGTTGTCAGATTAAGCAAATAAAAATTTGTGATTCCCAAGTAAATTTTAATTATTTTGAACTGTCTATGCACTGTAGATTGAGATAAAAAAAATATGGTATATATTGTACTAAAAAATTACTTGTTGGTTATCTGAAATAGCTAAGTATCTAAATTGCATATCTCTTTCTTTAATTATTTTCTCTGATAATTTGGTTTTCCTGACCAGTTAATTTATTTTGCAAAATTTGCTCATTAAACTTCTTACAGTTATAGTCTCTGTTCTTATAGTTTCTACAGTGGTCACATCCAACTTACATTGTTCTTTTGTCCATTGAACACTCAAGAATGAGAAGTCATGCTCAACATTAGCATTGTGAGCTAATGCTCTGAACATGTACTTGCATAAAGTTAACAACTCCAAGAATTGCTCTTCAAGTTTGATTTCATATAACACATAATGCCATCTTTCATGGCATAACTTGCTTTTTCATTCTTCAGGATTCCATGGAATTGCTTGATCAACAATTTTTAAAATGTCCACTTAACAAAAAGAAGAAAAAAGAAAAGAGCATGGTTGTTGATTTTTAATCTCTTCCTCTTACATGCTGTAAGAAAATTCAGTAACATTCATATGACATAATTAAATTATTTAAGGGATAAAATCCATTTTAAAAGATAGTCATTGTAAGGGCTGTAATAATTATCCCCTTCTTGTTCATAAGTTTGTTCTTTTAAGAACAGCCTTGACACCTAAAGGGATAAAATGTTGTCATTTTATTTCTTTAACATATTCAAGAAGTTTCCTTAAGCAATGGAGTCTTCACTGTTTGCTTTTCTTTCAATTTGCATAATCCCATTGCTAACAAGATGCTAAAAACTGTAAGTAATAAGAAAAAAAAGTAGACTTCACTTTATTAAAAAAGTCAATAAGAATTTGGGGGCCTTTCCTTGGAAATTAAAATATGACTTGAGTGCTTCAAATAAACTGGGTGTTCTCTCAACTGCATTTGTTAAAGAAGGCCAATAGGGTTTTGAATGTGAGAGGATTGTAGAATACTAAATGCCAACAAAATCACCAAAAAAATTTAACTGCTCAGTTCAAACAATTATTCATGACAATTACTTCAATGTCAATAGAAAGGACATTGGATACTGTTTGAGGTGTGTTATGCAGCATAGGGCTCATTGTTTATTTGCCAGCCAAATCTGTCAGGAAAGCCAACATCTTTCATAGAATCACCCATGTTTCGCTTCAACACTGAATAAATACTGTCCACACTTTCATGCAAATCATTACTAAAATTGGTGTTTGTATGATCTCTCCTAAAAGCAATAAAATTTTCTTATTAAGTCCTAGCTCAACCTGAGAGTCTTTGCAAAATTTTGCTATTATTTTTAAGCTCTGGTCTGGAAGGGACTTTATTCACAGCCTAATAAGCAAGCCTTTTATAATAAAAAAAAATGCACAAGCCAAAGGAAACTTTTTTCCTGCACTGTGCTGACTTGCATCCATGGCTATTATATAACTTTACAAAGATCTCTGATCATCTCTGTAATTATAAATTGAGCTAGTGCATTTTTTATCATTAGAGTAGATTTTACCTTGGCACTTGAAAATTTGCTTGCAATTTTGGAATCTGAAAATAATTCTAGTCACAGTGCATCCAAACACTCTTTTGAGCTGAAAGATTAATAATATACAGGTATGAAAGGAGCTGCCACAAGACCATCTCTCACTTATCGCGTATCTTCCTATCATGAGATGGTTTCCCATTGCCTCCTGGACTCTGACAAGTATGGGGCCTTCTAGCTCACTCCCACTTGGGATACAGCTGCGGGCTGTAGAGCTGCTTAGCTGTAGTGTGGCTCTTCAGCAACAGGATGTTCCATCATTCACATTGCAGTCATGTAGCCCCTTTGTTTTGGTGTTGTCCCAGGAAATAAGGGACATGAAAAACTGGCATATTTGCTACTTGTGCTTTTGCTGTCTGTGTGAGTAATAAATTATTTGCATCGAATAAGGGTTCATTGTTTATTTACCAGCCAAATCTGTCAGTCATGCCTGACACGTTCCCCATGCGAATTCTCTTTCCAGCACAGAGCACACATCCAATCCACAGGAAACACTCAGGCATGTGTTTAGACACACTGATTCCAATGCAGCAAGCCGCAACTCTCCTTTTCTCTATCAAAGCAGTTAGCCAAATATCTCAGTCAGCTGTGACCACAATGGTGCCACATAATAAACTTTTCAAATCTCACTGGCCTAAAATAACGATAGTTTATTCTCATTCCTATGGGTTGGTTGGAGCAGCAGGTCTACTCCACAAGTCTCTCATTCTCCTTGGACCAGGGTGTTAGCCAGGCATGTTTTTCTCATGACAAAAACAGAGGCACTAAGTGGGCATGCCCAACCACACCCAAGCACATTCCAAGCCCATCACCTCTACCAACATCCCATTAACAGATCAAGTCACATGGTAGGGTGATAAATTAAGGGGCAGGTAAGATACATTCCACCCATAGTGATAAAAAGGAAAGGATTATTTTTAAATAATCAACTGATCTTCTACATTCTAGGTTAATGGGACACAAGACAAGCTCTCAAAGTAGCTCTGTTACAGCCTCTCTCTAAAGAGGAAGCCTCTCTTGCCCCTCCTCTTGGGGAAGAAATGGCAGGTGGGACTCAGCAAAGTTCTCTTCAAAGAAACCCTTGTCACAAAGCTTCCCTCCATATCTACCCATCTAGACCATTTTATAGACCTGATGAAAGTTAGGGTTGTAATTGACTTTTGATTCTCTTCTTTGAAATCCTACAAGGTGATGTTTTGCAACCCAGTTTAGTATCTGATACTTAGTGCATAAGGGTCTCTACCACATCTTCCATTTTACATAACCAAAACCTGGGAATGCACACAGCAACGACCAACTGGAAGCTTCAAAAGAAATGTTAATGTCAGTGAAATAAGGAATTTGCTCTCCCTCTTTGTAATCAATCTCCTGTTGGTTAGGTTTTTGAAAACAGAAAACAAAAAACAGGAAGCTGTATACTCAGGAATCTTGGAAAAAGTCCTGGAGAAAATGAATCTCCAACAGTATAAGCTCCCAGTTAGCATTTTTTCTGTTTTTTCCACCAGTGAGAGCTCATGTCCCCTCTCTGTTCAGACACCATCTGCCCCTAAATTAACTTTCATTGTGCAGCAAGTATACAGGACAATTGGGAGACATTTCACTATGCTTTCTATTCAAAAGTTTCCTTCTAAGTGCACTTTTATAGGTACTAGAGGCCCGGTGCACGGATTTGTGCACCAGTGGGGGTCCCTCAGCCTGGCCTACGCCCTCTCGCAATCTGGGACCCTTCGGGGGATGTCCGACTGCCGGTTTCCACTAGATCCCCATAGTCGGACATCTCCCAAGGGGTGTAGTAGTGCGTCAAGTGGCAGGTGGCTGGGGAGGAGCCTGAGCGCTGCTCCACTCCCACTCATCCCAGCCCCACTGTGCCTGCCGCTGCCGCTGCCGCTGCTTGGTAGGCTCACTGCTGCTCCGCTGCAGTCTCCGGGCTGCAGCTGCACTGAGCGTTTTTCCCTTAGTGGTCAGTGTGTGTCATAGTGACCAGTCGACCAATTACCATGTTTCTCTTTTATTAGTGTAGATAGATTAGAACATGATGTCCCCTCTCCCTCCCTCTGTCACTCTTCCTCAGATTGAGTAAAGTATGAAGCACACTGACTGGAGGAGGCTCTGACTAGGGCAGGAGTGAGAATGGAAGGTAGAAATATTTTCAACAGAAAAAATATCACTGTCTTCATCAACTGTACTAGAGAACATTGAGCAATTCCAGTGCAAATAAGCCACACACAATAAAAATTGGGATGTAGCTTAAGTATATTCTTCTACTGTTGATTGGTGCATTTTGACTGGTGTCAAAGATGTATTAATTAACTAATTATGAGTCCACTAAGAGGATAAATTTGACTACAAGAATATCTTTAGAAACTGAATATTTGTGGGCATTTAAGAACGGAAGTCAGAATAAGATTATTAGGTGAATGCCTTATAGGAGTTATTTTTCCTACTGGACAAAAATTATTTGCATCTCTGCTGCTTAAGACCTACAAATTAGCATGTAACTTCTTAGAGTATGAGTCTTTAATTAATAATAGATAGTAGAGCCATAAAAGGTACATTCCCATAGATAAATAGTCTTTGGGTGGGCTTGTTAAACCATACCGCAGCATGTCTTTGAAAGGCTGTATTGTGCTCACTTGGCCTTTATACAAGTTTTGGGTAATTTTTCTTAAGGAGCACATCTGGGCATGTGTGTGCACTTGTAGATGAGGTTCGGTGAAATTCTATCTGCATAGGGATGGAGGAGCCTCCTGGGAAATTTTTTATGTTGTTCCCTCTGATGAGATGAGGTTTATCTGGGCCAGTCTGGCAGTGACTTATCAAGGGCAGGGCAGGGGGAGCAATCCACCCTGGGTGCTGGCAATAAAGGGGTGCGTTGTCTGCACAAGATTTAATAGCCATAATAGAACCAACTAAATGTTCATCTGCTTTGTATTATCACCTTGCACTGGCAATTCTAGACAACATTAGGGATGAAATATTTATGCCTTATGGGGAAGACCACTACCCGCCTCTCTCCTCCTTGGTATGCCACTGAAGGCTGGGGAACTAGCGGGAAGGAATCACAGAAGTACTAGCACACTGGCAATGAATGGGCTAAAGGAAAGAGAACATATCCCAAGGTAAGATAAGTTAGATTAACCCCAAAACAAAGCTCTGCCTCTCGATAATCTGGTTAGGCAAGGGATTCTGGGTACACAATTGTTATGAGTTGAATTGTGTCTCCCTAAAATTCATATGTTCAAGTCCTAACCCCTTGTACCTGAAAATGTGACCTTATTTGGAAATAAGAACGTTGCAGATGTCATTAGTTAAGTTCAGATTAGGTGTGGCCCTAGCCCATTATGTCTGGTGTCCTTATAAAAGGGGAAGATTTGGACACAAAGACAAACAGGAAGAACACCATGTGAAGAAGGCAGAGATAAGTGTGATGCTTTGTAAACCAAGGAATGCCAGAGAGCTAGCAAACCACCAGAAATTAGGTTCGAGGCACGGGACAGATTCTTTCTTACATCCCTCAGAAGAATTCAATCCTGATGACTTGATCTCAGACTTTAGCCTCCAGAACTGTGAAACAATCAATTTCTGTTTTAAGCCACGCAGTTTGCGGTACTTCCTTGTAGCAGCCTTAGAAAGCTAATTCAGTACCTCCAAGGTCTCCTGTAGCACTCATCACACCCACAATTATTGCCTAACTACATGACACCGATCTGCTAAGACCACAGCAGCTGGACACAAGAGTCAGAGTAAATTTCATTTAAAGTTATAAAGCTCTTTATGGCTCAT
The DNA here is from genome assembly GCF_000147115.1 of Myotis lucifugus. Taxonomy (NCBI): domain Eukaryota; kingdom Metazoa; phylum Chordata; class Mammalia; order Chiroptera; family Vespertilionidae; genus Myotis; species Myotis lucifugus. The sequence continues at coordinate 331,528 of NW_005871343.1, read as the reverse complement.
GAAGCCATTTCACTTGTAAGTCATTTGATTCCTAGACCATCCTTCTGTGGTGAGTTGGATAAATATTATTCTAATTTTTCAGAGGAGAAAACTGAGTTTTAGAAAAGTTAAATAATTTGCTCAAGAACACAGAGCTTATAAGAAACAGAAGCAGGATTTGAACCCAGACCATCTGATCCTAGAGCCAATTTTCTATCCACTCCATAGCCTTTGGGAACTGCTTTATGTTCCCTTCACCTCTCTTTGCATGATGACTAATTTCCTAGTTTTTTAGGATCTGGAATAGAATTATGACAACGTATATATTCTTTCTCTTATCTAATCAGAAAGCAAATGTATTTATCTCAAGGAACAGGAATATTTATGTTAACTGGGCAGTCAATGCATCCGGGACGACATCTACAGGATTCAGGTACCAATTGAAATTGAGTTGTCCAGTTCAACTGCCCCTACACCTAATGGGCCAGCCTGGGAGGCTCTCAGAGGAAGACTGAGCTGCAAGCACCCCGTGAGTTTATAGACAGCTGTTTTGTTCATAAAACTATTAGGTTGAGGAAGTTTAATAGAGATTGCCTCCGCTAAAGCACAAATGGTCTTTCCTAAATCAGTCACATGGCTTCTCTGGTTTGTATTTCCCATTTATCAGGATTTGTCTTAAGGGATATCAGAGAAGGGATATGTTGATGTAAACTGCACTGATTAAATAAATCTCTCTTGGAAAAATTGAGATTTGGAACTGGATATTGAAGATTAATTTTATTTAGAAATATGGAGTTAAAATATTCCAGGTAGGAAGGAAAACTTGACAAATGCAGATAGATAATCTATAAGCCATGTTAGGGTGCAACATCATACACTGTTACCCTTGTAACTCCTAGAATTTTATTTAATCATTCATTCTTCAAGAATTTATTGGGTGCCCATTAGATGCTAGGCACTGTCCTATAAACAGGAACTCAGCAGAGAATAAAGCAAAGCCCCACCTTCCTGGGTTTTACTTTGGAACCCAGGGGCACTAGGGAAGATTAATCCTACAGCAAGTCATTTCTGCTAGGATATTCAAACTGGGTTTGAATTAAGCTTTTATATTTTGAAACTGTTCACTGACAAATCTAGTGTGTGAATATCTCTAAGATTCTATTTTACTGCTGTTTTCAGCTTTCCCAAAGACTTTATTTTAGGCCAATTAATTCTCTTCCTAAAGTGATCAAATCATCTTTTGCTTGCAGTGAACATCTTTTCCTCCATTTTATCACTAGAACCTTAATGAATCCGCAACTCAATTCAACTCAAAGAATCTGCATTTCAGAGACATGCAGAAAGTATTGCTTGGCCCAGAGCTATATCGTTAATCTATTTCTGCCTTAAAAAAAGTTATCTTGCCGAAACCGGTTTGGCTCAGTGGATAGAGCGTCGGCCTGCGGACTGAAGGGTCCCGGGTTCAATTCCGGTCAAGGGCATGTACCTGGGTTGCGGGCACATCCCCAGTAGGAGATGTGCAGGAGGCGGCTGATCGATGTTTCTCTCTCATCGATGTTTCTAACTCTCTATCTCTCTCCCTTCCTCTCTGTAAAAAATCAATAAAATGTATTCTTTTAAAAAAATTATCTTCAAAACTTAGAGGCTTTTAACAATTATTATCTCATAGTTTCTATGGGTCAGGAATGTCAGCTGAGGCTGTAGTAATCTGAAGGCTTGACTAGAGCTGGAGAATGTGTGTCCAAGATGATGCTCCCACATGGCTGTTGACAGGAAGCCTTGGTTCTTTGCCACAAAGGTCTCTCCATGGGCTGCTTGATGTGTCCTCATGCCATTATGCTGTCTTGACCCACAAGAGAAAGGCTGAAGCTTCAGAGCCTTTTATGAAATTATATATCATCATGTACAACATATGCTATTCATGGTAAGTGAGTCCTCATACTCAAAGCAAGGAGAATTAAACTCCACTTCTTGAAGGGAAGAGTATCACAGAATTTGTGGACCTAGTTTAAAGGTGGAGATGATCATGAAACTCAGGAAAACATTTACTTACATTTACTAGTTTGTTGTAAAAGGATATGATAACAGATACAGATGCACATTCAGATGGAAGAGATGCATAGGGTGAGGTGTGTGGGAAGAAATGCCAAGTTTCCTTGCCCTGCCTGGGTGTGCCACTCTCCCAGCATCACCACATGCCTACCTCCCCAGAAGATCTCCAAATCTATACTTTGGGAATTTTTATGAAAGCTTCATCACATAGGCATAATTAAGCACTAACTCCATTTTCAGTCCTTCTCAATAAAAGGGGAGGGGGACTAAAAATTCCAAGCTTCTAATCATGGTAATCAGCTTCTGTCCAGGCACCCACCCAAAGTCACCTCATTAGAACAAAAACCACTCCTATCACCCAGGAAATCATAAGGTTTCAACAGTTCTTTCTGTACCAGGGAACCTGAGCATATATCTATCTATCTATATAGATAGATAGATAGATAGATAGATAGATAGATAGATAGATATAGATATAGATATAGATATAGATATAGATATAGATATAGATATAGATATAGATATAGATATATATATATATATATAGAGAGAGAGAGAGATACATATATCTATATATAGAGAGAGAAATATAGATATGGATATAGATATAGATGTATATAAACAAAGCCTCACATATGGTAAGCTATCAAAGGAGTTAAGTGACTCTTAAAAGAACCCCCTAAATGCCTGCAGTGGTGTTGGCATTAAGCCCAAAGTTAAGAAATATTAAGCTTCTAATAGTTGAGGACAATGGGTGGAACCCCCACCTAAAGCATAGTTTGAGAGAACTAAATTGGGTCCCCAAAATGTGACATTCTTCAGTTGCTATTTTCTGGAGACCAGAGTTATTAATCAATAAAAAGGAATGACTATAGGGTGCCTAGAAATAGAAAAAATCACCAACACAATCTAAGACTGTGTTCTGTGTTTCTCTTCCTTGTCATCCCCGTGGCAATCATTTCAGGCTCTCACCTAGTAATTGCTATGGCTCCAGAGGGAGGCCCATGTCATCTCACTGAAGGATGTTGTTCATCAGTGAGGACCCCGGAACCAACTGCTTCAGACTTTTTGACTAAGATTCTGGCATTGTTTCCCAAGCATAAGAATTGGGCCAAATGGACATAGAGGTGAACTAAGTTCTAAAGAAATATGTGCTTGAACCTGATGGGGTGTACCCTGAGTATATCATTGTTTTCACCAACATTAAAATACAATATTCCTTTCATTTTGATGCTCTAAGTTGAGGGTGTGGTCCATATTTCCACATAATTATGTCTCAGATACCAGCTGAATATGTCTGTGATGGAGGTGATGACAGTTTCTCATCCGCAATCATTCACCTCAATTTGCACTTGGGCATCTGTTATACATTTAGCCCATTCTTTTTATTATTGTTATTGCTCTATGTCAAGAAGATTGTGTAGACAACATATTGACTTGCCAGTGTTAATAGCTAAAACATGCATCTCTATACTAAGAGAGAAACTCATTTAGCAAAGAGCTCACAGGGCTAGAGAGGAGTTTAGAAGCTCATTGAGCTAAGAAGTGAGGCAAGTCCATTCTCAAGCTTCCCTAGAGAAAAAGGGGTAATTTTGTCTGGGATGGTTAAATTTTCTTTGGGAAAACCAGTCTAGCCAAGAGATGACTTAACTCCACGGAAGATATGTTCCTGCTTCTTGATATAGAAGCCGGTCATGTGACTTGCTTTGGTAAATATCTGACATGACATGACATGCTCTAAGTTCTGAAATGTGCTTATACAGTTGGGCTTGTCCTCTTATACCCCAGCATTTTACCACAAGAATAACATGCCTTGCATAACTGCTGTTCTAAGGAGAATGAAAGACATTTGGAGCAGATTGGTAGCGTGGTGCCAAGTGCAGCCTAGAACAGCAAGCCCCAGCCAATCTATAGGTGTTGAGTGAATGCTTATTATTGTATGCCACTGAAATGTGGTTGTATGTTATGCAGCAATAACTGACTAATACTGTCTACCCTCATCTGTAAATCAGTGGCTCCCAAGGTGACCTTCACCTTTTGAGCAGCTTTCAGACTTTGACGATGAGGCAAGGACAAGAATGATTGATGTGGATTGTTCACAGCCTCCTCCTCACCTAGACCTGCAGAGAGAGTCCTGCAACTGCACACGTTTGTCTCTCTTCCTTTCACCCTCCTTTGAAAGAGGAAGGACTCCTCCTTGCGGTAGAAAGGCTGAGTCAATCCACATAATAAAGAAATGGGGGAAATGCAAGAGGGCAGTGGGAGATAAAAGCAGGGCCAGCCTGAAATTTGAGAGAGGTTTCCTGAGTGAGTGTGGGGACACTACACAGGAATCTCTGCAGAGGTGATGAAGTAAACAGAGTCAAAGGCTTCCTGTGTGAAGGGCAATGAATCCCCATTTGGCTTTTGAAAAGGGCCAGTCAAGGATTTGGCTAACTTCCATGGGACTGTGTGTCTTTGACCAGTAGTGCCCTCTAAGGCTAAGCCTGGGGGCGGGGCGGTGAGTTTTGAAGGGTTCCTGCAGACCATTACTCTCCCTCAGAGACTGTGACCATGCTCCCTCCCAGGAGTGTTGCTGTAGATCCTGAGAACTGTTGCAGATGGCACTGGGGAGAAAGGAAAGGCACTCTTTTACCTGAGCAGCTGTGTCTGTGAAATGCCAATGAATGAAGTGATAGGAGATTATTCTCAGGTTCCCAGCTGTCATACAGGCTAAAAGAAATCAATTGATGGATGAGTGGTTAAGCCAGCTCTGTGGTTAAGCATTTGTAGTGGCACTTGCCTAGTTGTTCCAGCCATTTTAACAAATAAATTGAATTGAATATTTGGCACTTGACCAATGACTCAGTGCTCAGCCATGTCCCCGCACACCACGCCTAAGATGCAGTGGTCACTGTGGTCACCAATGCTCCCCATGATAGCTCTGCCGGAGCTTCCCATGCTATTGATTCTTCTTCACAAAGTTAGTAAGCAAGAAAATTGCATTACTAAGAAATTACATGGCTAATGCATTATTAGGGTTATGCAGGTATTTAAAAATGAAAGATTCATACATTTATAAAAACTAAATTAAGGGGCCATCAAAAAGAGATTATTTGACTTTTCCAGTAATAGATTATGGCAAGTCTTCCAAGTGCACATCTCCAATCTCATTATTTTGCTGCTGAAAACCCTTTAATTATCTATCATTAGCTATCAGTTTCAGTAGAAATCTTTTTGTTATTCATGATCCTCTACAATATAGTTTGAACCTGTCTTTCTACTCTGGTATCCTTCAAGGCTAGCAGTCCACTTATCTCCTTAAATTGCAAGCAAAATTGGGTTTACGTGTGCATGTGCTCCCCCCCACCACCACCACCACCACCACCATTAGGTGGGCAAGGCAGGAAGATCTAGAACTTACATCAGATCCTGAAGGAGTGAAGAAACCCAAAGAGATTAAAAACCATTGTTTCAGGCCAGGGGTCTGTAAATTTGGATGGAAAAAAAGTATGCCTCTATTTTTGCTAATCTCTAAATGAAATTTAGTATTTCTTTTTATTGTGACTGTAGGCAACAAAGCCTATTGCAGTAGCTATGATTTTATAAAAGAAAATTATGAATCTTTTCCTATCACTCTGAAGATATGGCAGATATCTCAAAATATTATACGTGCTCATGCTCATCATTATTTCAAAATTTGGTAGTTCATAGACCTGCTGCTACATCTAGTAAACAAATGCTTTAATAAAGAGGCACATGTATTTTTTATTATATACCTTAACTTTTTAATATTTATTTTTAAGACTGTTTTTACAAATTTTTATGCAATTAAAAACAATCTGCAAAGGCATCCATAGACTCAGCCATATTGCCAAAGAAGTACATAGTCCCCCTGCCCCCCAAAGAAATAGGTTCAGGACCCTGATCTTAACTTATCACACCCAATACTCCATCCAGGCCAGGCCAGGGCAGCTCTTGTTTTGACAAGTTCACTCCAGGCTTTCTGACGGCAGCATTCTTGTTCCATCTGTTTGTGCCACTTGAAATGCCTTCTCCCAGTTGTCATAAGCTGCCCAAGTCCTGCCCACTTTCAAGGACCATCTCAAGTGCCTCTTCATAGAGGAGACTTTCTTCCCAGCCATTAGAGAGGAGATTGCTCCATCCTTTGACTCTCTGCTGCCATGTGCTTGTGCCTCTCCTATGTCGTTCTTAAGTTAAAAGAGGCGACACAGCCGAGCTCTACATGCCAAAGAGCGTGAACACTGCCACCATCCAGTCTGGGTCTGAATCCTGTCTGGATTTGTTTGCTAGAGCTGCTATAACAAAGAGTCATAGACTAGGCAGCTTAAACAACGGGAATCTATCTCCTCAGAGTACCGGAGGCTAGAAGTCCAAGATCAAGGTGTCCGAAGCAATGGTTTCCTTTGAGGCCTCCGCCCTTGGCTTTTAAGTGGCCATCTTCTCCCTGTGTCTTCACCTGGTCTCCCTTCTCTACCTATGTCTGGATTTCTTCTTCTTATAAGGACACCAGTCATATCAGATTAGGGCCCAACCTAAGCACCTCACTTTCGCTTAAAAGCCAGTTAAAAGGCCATATCTCCAAATACAGTCACATTCTGGGGGCCAAAACTTGAACAAAGCATTTTGGAGAGAGACACGATTCAGTCCATAGCACTGTCTATACTACAACCCAGCTGCTTTACCTTAGAAAAAGTTCTTAACATCTCTCTTAGCCTTGGTTGCCTTATCCAGAAAATGAGGACGATAATGGAACGTGCTTCAAATGGCTGTTGTAGGAATCAGCTTAGTTCTTTCCCATAAAGCACCAGGAACATTGCCTGAAACACAAATAAGCACGTCCACAAAGTTAGCGATGGCCGTACCTGGCACACGCGCCTGGATCCACGGTCAGGTGGGGAGTTCCTAGAGGACAGCAATGGCTTCGTATTCCCCTCTTTCTTCTGTTGTTGCTAGGACACTGCCTGATTAACACAATAAATACATTTTGAGTTGAAAACTTAATTAAATTTTTAAAAACTGTTGAATTGGCTGGGGGTTCAAAAAGAGGGATCGTGCAATGCCAGCAAAACAAGGTCAGCCGGACACAACTCCAGGAGAAAAGCGAATCCCGTTGCTTTCTTGCCCCTTTTGAAAATGCCAGTGCTAATGCGCTCAGCCTAGCCCACTACACAACAGCACATGAACCCCACAAGGTGTTTCTCCTTTCTGCTCGGAACTGCAGGGAGTCAGCAGTCTTCAGTGAGCCTTGTTTTTGCAATAAATTTCAACCAGTAATGTTATCCAAATTTTGTAACGTAAGGAACAGGAAAATTCTCAGGTCACTGGGGAAATCTCCCTATTGAACCTAGTTCCCATTTTAGTCTATAAAATGTAAATGAATAGGCTACTTTTTAGATACAGATGATATTATACGATGTACAAAATGCTCGGAGAACTCAGTGTAAAAGCCACTTAGCTACGTTGTTTCGAATACATGCTATGAGGCTGGCCCCCACCTAATGGAAACTCTGGAAAGACATTTTGTTTTGTGGGGATTCAAGTTGATGGGCTGCCATGGAATTAACTTTATTTTTGTGCGATTGCCTTATAATGATTAGAAGTTGGCTCTACGGGGCTGCCTCAACTGAAACTGAGTTCTGCGAAAATAATTTTCTTCATGTTATAAAAGAACCCACTAGCAACAAAAACAAAAAGACCTTAAGATGGTTAACTGTATTTTATTTCAAGTTCTTATTTTAATGGTGCTTTTGGCTGAAAGCCTCCATTACTACCATTTTATTTCCCTTTATATTTGATCCCATTTTCCCCTACCATAAAATGCTCTGAGCATGATTGGATTCAGAATTGAGCTAGCCTCTGGTGCAAGCACATCTGTGACTCCTCTCGCTACGCGCAGGGAGGGGAAAGGCAGAATGGAAAGGAAGAAGGCAGTGTGAGAATGAGGTCTGGGGATGCAATTTAAAAGAAGAATCCTTCCTGCGTGGTTTTCCTAGACTACATGCTCCATCCCACTCCTGGTCCTACTTTCTCAGCTCTCTAAAGCACGCTGGGTTTAAAATGCTAAGTAAAATACTCTTGGGGTATTGTTTCAATCCTAGCATGTAATTTTTGCAAGATTGAGAAGAACAAGAGTTCTATATAGCCATCTCCAAGGGAAACTCAGTAGAAATTCCTGGTGGCGGGCCAGGGGCTGGGCTGCCATGCAGCAGAAGCCCAGACAGAGTGTTCAGACCTTACAGAACCCCCTGCTGGCTTCGTTGCTCAATCTGTTTTCCCAGGGATCTTTGCACCATCTTCATGTCGTTGGAATGACCATCACCTTTATGAGTCAGGTTCAGACTTCACTACCTTCTTGTAAATTAGCTTCCAGAATATAAATTGCAAGTTCGAGTGTCTATGTCCCTGCAAAGCAATATTTCCATGCCGGTGGGAGGAAGTAGGGGTATGATAGGCAGCTTCCAAGCATGGCTCCCAGTGGTTCCTGCCTCCTGGTCTGCCCATCCTTGTGTCATCTCTCCCTTTGCATCTGGGCTGAACTTAGTGATTTACAAATTGAATATGGCAGAAGTGTCAGGATGTGAGGTATCACGTCCAAGATTAGGTCATGTGAAGGTTGGCTATCATACTGGATGTACTCTCTCTTGTTCTTTCATGGATGGGTCATCCAGGACTAAGCCAGTTGCCAGGTCGTGAAGCAGCCCTGTGGAGAGACACATGGGGTGAGGGCCCAAAGCCTGCTCATGACCAAACCACCAGGTGAGAGTGCTCGGAAGCAGCTTGTATGAACCAAGGGTCTCCATAAAAACAGAACCAATAGGCTGGGGAGGGGGGTGTATGTGCAAAGAGATCTATTATATGAAATTGGCGCATGTGATTATGGAGGCTGAGAAGCCTCAAAATCTGTCATCAGCAGCCTAGAGACCCCAGAGCGCCAATGGTGTAGTTCCAGTTCCATTCTGGAGGTCTGAGAACCAGGAGAGCAGCTGATGTCAAGTTCTGGTCCAAACACTGGCAGAAGAGCCAATGTTTCAGTTCAAGTTTAAAGGCAGGAAACGACCACTGTTCCAGCTCAAGGCAGTCAGGCAGGAGCAGTTCCCCCTCACTCATGGGGTTGGGGGGAGCCTCTTTGTTCTAACCAGGCTTTCAACTGATTAGATGCAGCCCACCCACACTAGACTTTACTCAGTCTACCCATTTAAATGTCAATGTCATTCAAAAACATCCTCAAAGATACACCCAGAATAATGATTGACAAAGTACCTGGCACCCCATGGCCCAGTCAAGCTGATACATAAAATTAACCACCCTACTTATTTTTGCAGTGTTTCAGGGTGATGACAGTTATATTCAATAGTTGACCATAACCTCCTGAGAGACCAAGAGAGGGTTTTAACAAATAACTTTTTTATTTTATGTATATCCCAAATTTGAATGGAACTGGTTCTAAAAATATATCCATGATGTTCGTCTAAAATTTAAATTTAACTGGGCATCAACATCCTGCATTTTTATTTGCTAAATCTGCCAACTCTTGACCTTGACTCAGAGGCACCAGTCAGCTACAATCTATTGGCTATCCTTGATCCACAGAAGCTGCGAGATAACAAATATTTGTTGTTTTCAGCCACTACATTTTGGACCAATTTGATATGCAGCAATGATAACTGTGATGATGCTGTTAAAATGCAGCATTTGTAACAGAAGTAACCAAGCAAGGTGGGGTTAAAGGACAAGTACTGGTGGTAGTACCAGCAGAGCCAAACATTGTTCCAAATCATTTTTTTTTCACATTGTCTGGCCTTGGTTGAAAAATTACTCATTCACAGAGTGTGCGATGGTGTCTGATAGGGGTGTGAGCTGTAGCTAAGAATTCCTAGGCTGCCAACGCCTGGGAGGGAAGAAACACCCTCAGGCCTGGAGGTGGTTTGGGGCGGTTTTTCTCCAATTTTAATGTTTATTTGAATTCCTGGTGATCTTGCCAAAATGCAAGTTTTGATTTAGTAAGTCTAGTTTGGGGCCTGAGTCTTCACTGTCCTAACAAGCTCCCAGGTGACACTGAGGCTGCTGGTTCCCAGAGGACACCCTAAGGGGCAGGGTGGCGGGGCACTTCCCCTTAGTAAGGGCACTGGCTGTGTGATGAGCCAGGCAGGTGGAAGGTGGGACGCTTCAGAGGAAGAGTGGATTTGCTGTCAAATTTCTCATCATAAACCCAGAGTATCTTAGGCTCTTGGATGGAGGAAGTGATAACCATTACTTGTGGAGTATCTTTTTGGCAGGGCTTACAAGTCAGAATTTCTGGGGGTGGGTGCAGAGAGTGCAAAGAAAACAGAACTTTGTCTTACTGTTTTGATTTGTTTTTGACACAAACTTTCACTAGTTTGGGAATTTTAATAGAATTAAAGAACAACACTGACTTGTTATTTTATATATTTTTTAGATATATAGCATTTCATTTATGTAAAGGTTGAGAATTTTTATAAGTTTATTAGCCAAAACTGACAACAATGCTGGGAAGCAAGGTCTCAAATGCTCCTTATTTTATCATTTAAAACACATTTTAATTATAATTATCATAAAAGCTGTACATGTGCATTATAAAAAGAAGAAAAAAAATAAATACACCATATCCCCATAAATCAGAGATTAGTGCTACTAACATCTTAGTGTAACTATCAGATCTGCTCATGATTGCCATCCTTCTGCATCAATTCATTCTCACCGCATCAAATAGCCAGTCCACTTCCCTCAACTGTCCCATTAGAGAACATTAGCATCAATTTTAAAAATAATTTTGTGAAATCCTTCGAAGATGGCCCCTGATTCAGTCATTGACATGGGAAGTCCTGTTTGTGACTGATAGTTCAGTGTGTGTTGGAGGAGAAGGTGGTAGGGGAGACTCCGGGAGAGCTTAGAGAGACGGAAACCAGGGTGCCCAGCTTGAACACACATATGTGCTTTCCTGCACTGCTAGCCTGGCCATCAGACATTTGAATATAGAAAGCTGTATCCTGATGGGTGAGTTGGACGTGAAGCAAGGTACCACGAGTGAGGGACAAGTATGTGAAAAGGAAAAATGATTAATCCAGATTCTTATAACTTTGAGTGGGAGACACGCAGCCACAGCCCGAATGGGCAGTCATGACACACGGTCACAGTCACATGGCATAACTTCTGGTCAAAGATACAGCCAGGCCAAAATATCCACTCTGTCCTAAATTCTGCCACAGTTGCCATGGCAACACTCTCCTGCAGTTGGCCCTAGGAAGAGATGACAGTGAGGTGCAGAGACTGTGTTTTTATTTCTTGGAAATTAATGAAGGCCAGGGCCCAAGGGGAGCACACCTGTGGTCCTGCCAAGGGCAGGACTCACGTGGAGGCTGTTGGGGACCTTACAAAGGCAGAGTTCCTCTCTCCCTGAAAAATAAACTAGGTGTTGGTGCGACTTTTGATTTTGGGAGACAGGGAACCTCTGTGTAAGGGACAAAGCAAGATTTCAAAATGATTAGGACGCTAGATATTTCTGGAAGTGTTACCTAGGAGGTTCAGTCAGGTGGCCCAATCAACCCCCGTGGTGCACCTCATCCTGAGGAGGCACTTCCCCTGACCCGCGGGGCACTCTCCTGGGTCCCAGGAAGGGTGTGGAGCGTAGAGTAAGGATGTAAGTTTGGAGCTCTGGGGACATGGAGCAACCCTTTCTACACTGAGTCCCCAACTCAGGCTCTAGTTGCAATGGCAGTTGCAACACAGATTCTCTCGTCCATTTTTAATCCGTTCTTATATTTATTAAATGGGGATATTAATGAGCCTCATATAATGTTCTTTGGATGAAGGATAAATCAGATACTCCGCCAAAACATCTAGCATGTTCCTGGAATGTAGTAGGCATTCAGTAAATAATGCTTCCTTTCTTTGCTTCCCTAGAGTGAACCACAGGCTCAACCAGCTTTTCTTGCCTCATAGAAGCTGTCACCAGCTACTCAACTTCCTGAGGTTCTTCTCCTTTGAAGGTTGATTTGAGGGCAGGATACAAGTTCCTCAGTTCCCTGCTACTGTCATGCCAACCCCACCCCACCCCCTGATAAAGCTCCTTTATTTCTCTCACTTACAGTTGCCTCTGACCCTTCACCCACTGAGCTTCCCCTATTGCTTTGGGTGCAAAGTGGGAAGAGGGTAGGGAGCAGTAAAGAGCAGAAATCTCTTACTTCACTGACATTGACCTTGTGGTGGCGTTTTCTGGCTGTGGGATGTCCTTTCATGGTGTGCTTTGCTGATGTTTGGCAGATACACTTCCATGGGACTCCTCCACCAGCGGGTCCCTGCACTCTCTCACTGTGCGGGTCCCATGCTTAATGCCCTGCTTCCTTTTGCTCTGCAATACAGACTATGTCAGCCAGCCTTAAGCCAGTGAGGGTCACACACCATCTCCCAGACTTGAGAGGCTACATATTGAGGAGTCCAGTGGTCTCTTGCAGCCCAGCTTACTAGGAAAGAGAGAAGCATCCCCATTCCTCCGCCATGAAGGTGTCAGTGGGACCCAGGGCATTTCTCTCACCAAAGAAATCCTTGACCTAATCTTCAGCGTCTTGCATAGCCTCTCCAACTGTCCTATAGCTCAGGAGTGGGTGGTCAACTAAGGTTTCAAAATCAGTGCTTCAGTGGAAGCTTGGGAGGCTGAGAGAGCACCTGACTTTGGAATGTAAAAGAGTTGACACCTACTGTTGCAGGACTTCAGCTAAGTCAGAATCCCATGACTGCATCCTCTCTCTCTCTCTCTCTCTCTCTCTCTCTCTCTCTCTCTCTCACACACACACACACACACACACACACACACACACACTTCTTCATCTTCCAAGTAAGGTCAGCATAACAGGAGAGCATGGAAGGCCACTGTTTTGTAGTTTACTGAAATATTTATGAGGAAACTTCACCACGTGTGATGGTTTCCCTACCTTCCCTCTCCCCTACCATTCTCTGTTATAATTTCTCACAGCTGCATTAACTTGATGTTGCCATTCCTACAATGACGCAAGATCAATGTCCTCTGAAAGGAAGAGGGCCTCAGGCAAGACAAAGAACCGAAAGAAGAGAAAGGAAGGCAAGAGGGCAACTTCGCAATCATGCCTGACGCCAGGATGTCCAGACAGGACCAAGCTTTCATCACATCATCTCTCCAACCAGCTGTGCCCTCAGCTGCCACGTTGTTAATTAAAATTCAGAAAAAAATAAGCATTTCAGGACATGACTGGTTTCTGGAGATGTCAGGGAAGAATTAGAAAAGTCATGTAGCCAGAGACACCAAACAACTATTCCAGATGGCAGGCGCTACCAAGATGACTTGGGCAGTCCCACACATGGAAAACATTTCCCTCCCAGAAAGATTGTTGAAATGATCATTTTCAATGGCTCATTAATAGTTAAAAGCATATGGCTCTTTCTTACACAATTTTGGATTATTTAGTCTTTTCTTTTTTTTTTCTTTAAGAAGCACAATTGATGTCATGAAGATAAAACATCTTGATGATGGTAACCATTGACATTGTTGTGGCAAGTTCACTAGCCATGGTTACCATACTGCTTAGCTGGTTATCCAGGTGGCCAGCCACATGAAAGGATCACCCTGAATAACATTTAAGAAAAGACAAGGAGGTGAAGAAAATATTAAAGAAATAGATAACAAAGGACAGAGAAACAAGGGTGGCCCAGAGACTCTATCTCTCCTTATTCATTTTGGTGTTATCTCTTCCCAAATAAAGAGAACTAGAAAATAGGGAGAAAGGAAGTAGACAAAGGCACATCTTGGCACTTGAGGGGAGGCGGGGAGGGAGCTGGGGGCGGGGGGGGAGTGAGACACCAAGGTAGAAAGAATCAAGCAGAGAGGGAGGTTTAGAAAATTATCACCAATAAGGAACCTAAATTCTGTAAATAGAAAAAAAATACTCCCATGTAATAAATAATGTTTCAAATGATATGTGCCCAGATTTAGTCTCAACAATATTTATTTTGTGATTGTTTATAAGAACAAAAAATTAGAAACAAATGAAGTGGCCAAACAATATATTTTTTAATAATAGAAATTATGTAATCAGAATAGTATTAACAGAATAAACTGGCTCTTGGAGTTACAATTCAATGGTCTATACATTGTTTCTCAACTTCTCTAGTTTTGAGATGTATTCAAAAGCTTTAAAAACTAGAAGTGCTCCAAAATTATAGAAAATATAAAAGTAGGCAAAGCAAGCATTGTGTAGGAAATGGGCAAAGTTATATTATATTAGATAAAAATGAAGCTATATAAGCAATGCTTTTAAAAATTACATTTTAATACAAAATAAAGGAAAGGAAATAAAAGAAAGATGTTCAATTTAGTATCTCTAATTTTAAAGTGATGGGATGGGAGATTATCTATTAGTGAATATGATTGTCAGCATTTCTCAACACTAGAAACAAGGAGCAAGATTTGGGTAAAGAGATCATGAAGATAAAATAGATTGAAAACAACTGTCTTCAGGACTAAAATGCAAGCGGATGGTGGTCGATGGTGAAAATTGAGTCAATAATTGCTCAGATTTGTTTCTCACTACCTCATTTCTCCCATTTCATTCAGCACTTACAATTAGAATCTGTTACATAATGTAATCAAACCATACTTATTAGGAAATCTTTGTTTAAAAAATATTGTATGTCAACTGCACTTCAGTGCAAAAGAATAAATAGTACATAAAAATAAAACCACAAAATAAAATCAGTACATCAGTTAGCAATAAAGAATTCATCAAAGCCTTGTGGACTCCCTGGAGTTAATGGGTGGGAGTGCTTATGAGGACGTCAATAATAGAATGTAAGCACAATTCTACACCACATGTTAATATCAAGGAGACAAAACTAACTACAGCCCACTTGGGAGACACTCCATACAGTCCAACTTCTTCAAAACTTAGAGTTTTCTAAAAATCTTTCAGGCTATTGCCATTCTTTGATCAAATGAACCTAAGTTGCCAGAAATTTTTCCACCCTTAACCTCTAATTAATTCATTTGGGGGGCTAATTAAAGAGCTGAATTCAGGTGAATTAGACTAAGTAAAGGGTTTTAGTTAATAAACAATTGACAGACAACTTTTAACAATCATATTCCCCAAGAAGGGAATGCCATTTTTTCAAATATAGTACTTGCAAAATAGATAACTGCTTTTTACAGAAAAGTAACTCACTCAGTGAATCAGGACTTATTATTATCAAGGCTGTATTCTGACCTCAGCCATAAGGCATGAGTTTGTTTTGGGTTCAACAAATATGGATCAAAGCCTCCTCTTGCCTTTCCAAGCAGAAAAATATGCCATTTTTGTTTTCCCATAAAACTTGTAGAACATCTCAATTGAAACACTTGTCACATTGCATTATAATTAGTTACTTGCATTATCAATTACACTGGTTCATCATTTCTAAATTTGATATCCTTCAGAGCGTAATACGCATGCCTAAAGAATTAAGTAAAAAATACAATGGTCAAATAAATTTCAGAAAATCTAGATTAAACACATTTAAACAGATTTCTTTACTGCAGGATTTTTCAGAGGCTTTAAAATGTTAATATCCATTCTGAATCCAAAAAAGTGAGATACATTTCTCAAAATTTTTGGCCATAAGACTTTTTTTTTCTCCTTGGAATATTCAATAAACTATCCAGATCCATGCTTGGAGAATGCAATTTGGGAAACTGTGATACATCTTGAATTTATCTTTTTAATGTAATTAAATTTATTGGGGTGATATTGGTTAATATTATCTAGGTTTCAAGTGTCCATTTTTATGATACATGTTCTGTATATTGTATTGTGTGCCCACCACCCAAAGTCAAATCTTCTGTCACCATATATTTGACCCCTTTCACCCTTTACTACTCCATCAATTTCCTTCCACCTGGTAAGCACCAGACTGTTGCCTTGTAACGCCCTGGACGCAAGCCGCTGTCACAAAGAACCAAGAGACGCTTCTCATGCAAAAAGCAAAGGGTTTATTGATGCTAGCATGCTGGGACTCACAGCCTACTCTGAGCACAGAGCAGTGTCTGTGAGCCCGGACTAAGAGTTTAAGCATATCTTATATATCTTTCAGTGGGGAGGGGGTTGGAGTAAGGGGAGGAGAAAGGACTGTGCTCTGCCGATTGGCCAGGCGCAAGTCGATGTCTTGTTCCTGGGTGTGGCTAGCAGAGTCTTAGACTTCCGGGAAGACGCACGTGGCCAAGGTAAGATGGAGGACGTAGCCCTTACCCTGGGGCAAGGTGGAGGGCCTAGCCCTCGCCCTTTCAGCCTGTGTCTATGAACTTTTGTTTGTTTGTTTTTCTCTTTTGTTCATTTGTTACTTTCGGTTTATATCTCACATATGAGTGAAATCATATGGTTCTTAACTTTTTCTGTCTGACTTATTTCATTTAGCATGATATTCTCAAGATCCATCCATATTGTCACAAATGCCAGTATTTCATCCTTTCTTATGGCTGACTAGTGTTCCATTGTATATATGTACCACATCTTCTTTACCCAATCATCTATCAAAGGACACTTTGGTTGTTTCCATGTCTTGGCCACCACCATAAACTATGCTGCAAGGAACATAGGGTTGCATATATCTTTGCAAATAAATGTTTGTTGGCAGGAAAACAGACATGCAGACCAATAGAATGGAATTAAGAACCCAGAAATAAACCCACATGTAGATGGGCAAATAATTTTTGACAAAGGAGCCAAAAACATACAATGGAGAAAAGAAAGCCTTTTCAATAAATGGTGCTGGGGAAATTAGAAAGCCACATGCAAAAGAATGAAACTAGACTATTGTTTGTCCCCATTCACAGAAATTAACTCAAAATGGAACAAATACCTAAATACAAGACCTAAAATAAATTACATAAAAGAAAACGTAGGTACTAAGCGTATGGACTTTTGTCTTAGAGAGGATTTATGAATTTGACCCCAGAGGCAAAGGAAGTAAAGGCAAAAATAAATGAATGAGACTATATCAAACTAAAAAGCTTCTGCACAGCAAAAGAAACCTCCAAGAAAACAAAAAGGCAACCAACCAAATGGGAGTCCATCTTATTCGCTGTGTATTTTTAGCAACTAGCATGCTGCCTGGCTAATAATGGACACTGTCTATGTCAACTATTTCCCATTTCCTATTTCCGGCTCAGGTCTTTCTTTGGAACTCCAGACTCACGTATCTAACAGCCTAGTTAACATCTTCACTTGGTTACTTGATGGGCACCTCAAACTCATTATATCTAAAGCTGAACTTTGGATCTTCCCCACAAAATTGGTTCCACCTACAGCCTTCTCATCTCAGTTGATGCCATTCTATCCATCCAATGGCTTAAGCCAAAAATCTTGAAGTCATTATTGATTCCCTTTTCTCTTCTAATCTATCATAAAGTAGTATTTGCTCTACTACAAAAATATCTAAAATCCAACCAAGTACAATATACCAGGTACACTCCTTTGCAATCTTGTTCCCTCTGATCAGAACATTCTAGCCCCATAACTAACTTTCTTACCTCTCAAATACTTGCTTAAATCTTCACCTTCACAATGAGGCCTATCCTAACCTCTCTGTTTAAAATTGAAGCCCACCTCCCATATGCCCACTTCCCTTTACTGATTTTATGTTTATTTTTTATAGCATTTACCTCTTCTAGCATTCTACAATACTTTACAAATCTATATTTTTTCTATCTCTCTTCACTAAAATACATGCTCTTTGTTTAGTTCACTGATCTTGCCCAAATGACAGGAACAGGGCAGGATGCACAATACATGCTCAATAAGAGTTTGATGAACATTTGAATTCATGCTAGATGCTGAATGTGCTCATACTGGTTTACTGTGGATATTTTATGTGGCTGAGCTCTATAGGCAGAAAGCCCAACACTACACTCTTTTCTTTTCAAGTGAAATAAAGATTGTATTTTTTTTATGAATCAGACACAGCCATGGCACTTCACTAGTAATTCTGTGTTTCATTCACCTGGTCAAGACAGATACTGTCCAAAAGGCTTGGTAGCCAATAAAATGTCAGTCTTCATAAACTTATTTAAATGTGGTTACATAGAAGAGTAATGTGCAAGAGAGTATAGAAAGATATACTAAACCTCTGGTGACAGATATTTTTCTCTTAAACATAAGAAAAAAATCAGCTATACTAATATTTCATTTACTCACTGACACTGGTGTCCTCCCTCAGGCTGTATATCTCATAGCACGTGTACTCTGACATGTATCTGAGGGAAGAAGGGGGTTCTCAGCCAGTGGTTCCTTTCCTCATTTGTTCATTTTCAACATATCACACCATGTTGTAGTCAAGTTTGACATTAAAGAGGATTTATAACTTACATTAGTTATCTAGTATTACATTAAAAACTATCAAAAGTTAGACCACTTATAGCTGCATACTGAATTGTGTTCCCCCCAAATTCATATGTTGAAACCCTAACTCCCAATGTGATGGTATTGTAGATGGAGCCTTTGGGGGCAATCAGGGTTAGATGAGGTCATGAGGGTGGGGACCCTGGTCCAATGGTTTTAGTGTCCTTATAAAAAGAGACAGCAGAAAAGCACTCTCTCTCTCTGAGGGAAGCCCAGGAGAGCACACAAGCAAGGAGGCAGATATCCATGAGCCAGGAAGAGAGCTCTCACCAGAAACTAACCCTGTTGGCATCTTGATCTCAGATTTCTAGCTGCTGGAATTATATAAAAATAAATTTCCGTCTATTGTATTTTGTTATGGCAGCCTGAGCAGACTAATAGAAACAGTATCTTAAAAGATTCCTCCCATGAAAATATGGATTAAAGATAATACTAAAAGTGCAAGCCTAATGCACAAAAAGAAAATGGCAAGGTTGAGATCTTGGTTCTACTATGAACTCTTCACTAGCCATATTACCATATGGTGACCTAATAATAATGATAAAAAAAATGTTCATAATTGCTGCAGGTGAGTGATGGAAACATTGGTTTCATTATATTATTCTTTCTACTTTTGTGAGTTTTTAAAAAATATTTTATAATTAAAAGTATTCAAAAATTTAAATTGGCTAAAAAGATGAAAAAATTATCAAGAACATTATTTGAAACATAGATTTATATCTAGTATCATTGACACTAAAATTTTCTCTGTTTATTATGTCTTGAGAGATTAGCTAATAAAGATGTGATGCCATCAGTAGTAATACTTTTCAAAAAATTTGTCTATATCATCACATCAACATTTTTAATTTCTATATTTCGAGGTATGTTTTTATAATACACACAATACATCAGTCCCATAGTATTAAGAAATTATATATGTGTAACTACATATACATGTAGTGAGTTATATAGGCTTCAACATTTTTATTGATGGGAATTTTTTATGTGTAACTACATATACATGTAGTGAGGTGTGTAAGTTTCAACATTTTAAAATTGGGAAGTTCATTGTGCTTAAATGATAAAAGGAGATGTATCATAAGATATGTAATATGTAAATTGGGGAATACCAATAAAGATATTAAGCACAAATTAGGGAAGAAGAAGCTAATAATATTAGGAAATACTACAAGGTTAATGCATACATGCATTGCTTATATACACACACATTATTTGTAAAGTTGATAATGCTCTTTGAAACCCTTTGGGATGAAAAGCAGATAAAATAATATATTATTCATGTTACTACTATATTGCATGCTTGTCTTTCTATATAAAGTTGCCAGGAGTATTTTAATGGTCTCATTTTTTATGCAATTTATACTAGTCTCCATTGAAAAGGCTTCCATTAATCTAAATTATTGAGATAAAATTTAATTTGGTTGGACAATACTAAAGCTTGAAATGACTGAAGAGAAAAAAAAAAATCAGCTCAGCATGCTGAAAAATACATGCTCAATGACCTGGGACAATGGCAAACATATTTTCCTACTCCCATAGGCTCATGCCACAAATCAGTGGTGTGCAAATGTCCTAGAGCAAGGCACTTAGAGTGTGATGGAAGGGCTAATACAGGGCTAAAATAATCCTTTTTTATATCTTTTTTTTTAAATCCTCACCCGATGATATTTTTCCACTGATTTTTACAGAGAGTGGAAGAGAGAGGGAAAGACAGAGAGAAATATCGATGTGAGAGAAACACATTGATTGGTTGCCTCCTGCATGCGTTCTGACCAGAACCTGGGCTAGGGAGGTGCTTGCAACTAAGGAATGTGCTCTTTACCAGAATCGAACCCGGGACCCTTCGGTCCACAGGCTGACATTCTATCCACTGAGTATTTTTTTCAGGCACAATTAAATATTTTTACTTTGTAGTCAAATAAAAGCCAAGAAAACAAATATTTTTACTTTGTAGTCAAATAAAAGCCAAGAAAACACCTCATTGCTTTCTCATCAAGAGCAGTACAATTTCTATCACAGAATGGAAGCAGATGGATTATGGGATTCCTGTTCCCTGTGAATGGTCAGTAGCTCAAAAAAGTAGGAGAAACTTGGTTGTGAAAACTACGTTTTAATGTTTACTGTCTGCTTTTATTTCACATTCATTAGTTTTCAACAAACTGCATGGACTCCTACAATATCAAGCCATACCCTTGGCTCTGAAAGATAAAGACATCACACTTATTAAAAGGTCATAGAGCTAGAGACCACAAGTCCATTTATAATTGGCTGCCTAGACTTTTTCCTGACATCCCATGCTTCTTCATTCCAATCCCATCCCACTTCCCAGTCCCACCCCTTTTATAATCCGCAGATGAAAAGTTGTGTCCATATAGACTGGGAAGCACTGTTTCTCAACAAGTACTATGACTTCCTAAAAAGCTCAACCCTGGGGACCCCACGCTCAGAGGGAGTTGCTCTGACTTTAACATCATCTCATCAGGAGAATCAGGACTCATATTCTCCCATCTACAATAGGACTTACTTTGCCACGTGGCAGAACAAGGTGGCAGGATAGCATAGAAGTCAGGAGCTCCTGACCTGCTTTGGAAATCTGCCTGTGCTAAATCACAATTCCACAAAAACAAGTGGTGAGAACTTGGGCACATCACCTGACTGCTCTGAGTCTGACTTTTCTCTTTGGAAAACAAGGATGTTAACGGTGCTCACACCATAGACTTGTTACATACACCATTCTTTGCGAAGCACCTAGAGCAGTACCTATGGCTGTGGGAAGTACTCAATGAACTGTAGCCCATTATTAAGAAGCAACAACTAAATCATGGTACAAATTGCAAATCCAAGGACTCTCAGGTAGAATTTGAAATAAAACAATTGTATTAGTTTTCGATTGCCTCCCTAAACAATTACCACAAACTTTAGTGGCTCAAAACAACATGGATTTATTATCTTATAGTTCTGTAGGTTAGAAATCTAACCCCAGTTTCACTGGCTAAAATCCAGTTGTTTTTTTGCTGAGCACTCTAGGAAAAAAAATTCATCCCTTGACTTTCCTTCTTCTAGGAGCTACCCTCACTGCTTGGCTCCTCCATCTCTAAGCCATCAATGGAGGGTTGAGACCTTCTCACATGACATCAGTGTGACCTCCACTCCTATCTTCCTCTTCCACTTTTAAGGATCCTTGTGATTGCATTGGGCCTACCCAAACCAACCTAGATAATTTCCATATTTTAAGATCAGTGGATAGACAATCTTACTTTCACCTGCAGACTTAATTTCCCTTTGCCATATAACCTAACACATTCACAAGTTCCAGCAATTAGGATGTGGACATTGGGATGGGGGGCAGGGCGGAGATTAGTTAAATGCATGCATAATATGACTGTTGCATTCAGCCATTATCAATGACTTCTTCTGCTATATTTATATACTGTTATATGCTTTTTAAAGGGTACATCTATCAACTGACCAAACTTAGTGATCAAGAGTCTGTGTCTGGGTGGGCAGATCATCTGGAAGTATTCTTTATAGAATGGAGCCCATTCAGGGCTAGTTCCTACCCCAGGGCTGCACTCCTGACTCTAAATCAGCCAGTGAGGGCAGATGTCCAAAGGATTGTAAGGTCTCTGCAGGCACCACCACTCAGATGACACCTTCAGGACCTCTGCATGTCCCATGAAGGCCGACTGTGCCTCGTAAATACTTCCCGAGTCTGTCTCCAAGAGCAATAATGATGCTTCTCATTTGTACAGTGACTTTCAGTTTTACAAGCATTTCACATAGTGACTTCCAAAATAAATATTTTTTCGGTATATTGGAATATTCAAAAAATAAACCTCTCTTTGGATCACTCCCTTTATGCCAAAAGTAACAAATACAGAAGTAACTAAGGCTTTGGTTTAAACATAGCAGGGTTGTGCCATTGGTAAAGAGTTTCTAAGCACTAAGTCAACTTAGCAGGCGGCCAACTATTAACTTAGGCAACTTCTATAACTGCCTCATTTTTTGTTTCCAACCTCAGAAAAGGTGACTCAAAGTCTAACTGGAAAAGGTATAATTGGGAAAGTCCTTTCTTCCTTAAACTTATAATCCTCCTATGACCATTAAGAACCCAAGGAATAAGACAGCTTCTAGATGTTTCATTTTGCAACAAACCTTGTTTTTTACTTCTGCAAATTAACAAAAGTAGTAATTATCTTTAGAAAGACAAGTAAGATTTCTGACATTGATTCTACAGTTCAAGAGAATTTTCTTCAGGATACGAAAATGCCTCTCTTTGGAGAACCGAGGCAAGATCTCTCTGAGAGGCAAGAAAACAAGAGTTTGTTGTGCCTCTTACAATGTCATAAATTAAGGAGGAGATCAATTCTTCCATCTTAATTTGTATCAGCCTGAAGGTCAAGCAGAAGCACGTAGTAAATTCTATTTCTGACTCAGGCAGATTGCAAATCCAACCGACTCCTTCCATTACGAAAACCTTACTTTCGAACCCTATCACCCAAGGATGTCTTCCCCCGCCTTTAGCAGATTATTTATCTGGTGGAAGGTTTGCCTTTTCTCATTAGGAGCCCAATAGGAGAAAATAAACTCTAGTGATTGTTTATTCCATCAAAAATTTCCAACTAGTTAGTACTGAAAAGGTCGTTCAAATTCTCCATGTGGCATTTCATAAAGCAGCAACCACTCACTTGGGGACATACCATGAAACCTTCTGAGGATGAGTCAAAGACATTTTTATTTTATTGCAATTCATTAAAGCAAAGGAAATACCAATGCAGCATGTCCACATATTAACTCCACCCATAAGCAACATAGCTACCTACCTGAAATGTTTCCTCGCTTGGACTTGCATGGTTGGCTTACTCAAACTCATGTTGAGAGAAAAGGAGAGGATGGAAAACAACAATATTTAATCTTGTCACATATTCCCAATATTGCATTAGAAGTGTCTTCAGTGTGCTAACCCGCAAAGAAAAATTTTAAATAGGTATTAACTACTAGAATTGTGATGGGAAAGCGTAGTATCAGGGATGCTATTGTTACCCATACTTTTCCCTTTTACCTGCCTGAGCACCATCTCCCAGCTACAGTGAGCTCCCTGTAGTCCCCTTCTCAGGGAATGGCTGATGCCCACTTCCTGAGATCAGAGGCAACGAATGAGTGGGGAGGAGTTACAAAAGGCTGACCACATGCTTCAAGGTGGGACCAACTCTTTGATGTTTTTCACTGTATGTGTCCTTACCCTATTGTCACAAATCTTTTCTGAACATGGTAGATTTCTCTGGGAGGAATTAAATGTATGCATGTGTGTGTTGTTTTCTTTTTTTATTAGAAATTTTGCCAGCCACTGAACATCATAGACAAGAGCAGTGCATAACCTGGAGACATTGAGCATGGGCTGCCTTACAAGGACAAGTGGACACTATCCATATCCCACCCATATCTCCTCAGCCCTTCCAGAATCCACCTGCATACTTTTCTCTCATGCCAAGGCTTCTCTGCAACTCTCTGTTTGAGGTTGTCCTCTGACTGTAGGTGGATGCTCTGCCATAAAGGCCAGGGAGTTAACAAATAAGGAGAAAAGTTAGTTGGTGGACCAGTATCCCAGTGTCCTGACATTGGTGTGCAATTACCCCTAGCACTGCTTCAGCTACCTGAGGAGCCTGATGTCCACCCTGGAGAGATTTCACTGCTTTCATGTTATTGAGAAGCTCCTGGTGTACCTCTGAGGAGAAGGTCTCCAATGATACTCCTCAGACATCACATATTCTTCTAGGCTCTTTGGTTCCTAGGACGCCCTGGCCCTGCCTGGATCTCCAAACCAGCAAGGAGTAGAGATTTGGTAGATCTGAAACCAAGGATTCCAAGCAATTCAACCAGGAACCCTTCCCCACAGGAGCTCTGGGGGAGAGGAAAGATGACCAATGAGGATTAGTTACATAAGAGTGTAGCCTCCTAGCACCTGAACCATTTGGGAAGTCAAGGACTTTGCCTTCACTTTGGGAATGGCTCACTGAGGCCCCTGTTATCTGATTTACACTGTAGTTGACAGGCACAGCAATATAGGACAAGGAAGACCAGGCTTCTTCCCTCAAGACACTCACAGATCCCTCACCAAACAAGGATACAGCTGGAGCCCAAAGGGCATCAGCGTTTCTGTACTCCTTTCTAGAAGTGAGTATTCAGAGAACGCACTCAGGGAAGGTCTGGGGTTGGAGCCGTTTGCACCCAAACCTGGGAAGGGTATGCCTGTTACATTAATCTTTCTTTATCCTCTTGATATTTGGAGTCAAACAAATCCTACGACGTCGAGTTTGAAATTTCTGACTAAGAACCAAAGCAAATACAGAGAGGCAAATATGCAATGACTTAACCTGACCAAGAAAACATTAATATTTTAAAAGAATCTACAGTCTAAATTGTAAATATTAGAAACTGTGATTCTTTCCATGACATATTTCCAAAACACTTATCTGAAACTCAAACCACAGAGGAAATAAGATATGACCAAAGCTTCCAGATAGAGAAAGGAAGAGCGAGGGGAGCAGCTGAAAGTGTACTCTGTCGTCTCTGTCAAGTCAATTAAGAACACTTTAACTACACACACAGCAAAGTGCTCTGATCCTTCAGCATTATGACCAAAAAACAATAAACAAGGCTGTAAACAACCATCGTCAGATGGCTCCACAGTGGCCACACAGCCATCTTCAGAACCCTGGGATGATCTTTCTTCTCTCCCAGCAATCAGCCAGTCACTACAGTTAATACATTCATTCTACAGAACATGAAAGGTGCATTGACTAACACTTCAATTTCCTAAAATTACCATCCAGGGCAAACACAGAATTTCCTTTGAATTGTACCAGAAAGCCGCTTCACTACAGGGAGAGTACCATGTTTAGTCCTGAGCCTTTATTTCTAATGGAAAGTCAAGCCCCAATTCCAGCATCTATTCATAAAAAGTTCTGAAATTTTTGACACAGGTTGTAAACAGAAATAAGATTAGTGTGGAGAGCAGAGCTGGGGATGGTAGGGTGGAAGGTGGATCTAAGCTGAGTTTGATGATTGCAGTTTAGGAGCTCCTTATTCCATTTCTCCTCCTCTGATTTCACAATCAATTGCCACCAAGTGTAGCACCAAGTGTAGGATTACCCCATCTTATTGTATCCATCACTCCTACATTCTAATATCATTGACATCCTGTCACTCATGACCTGGGGTTGTGTGGGATTAGGAGGGCCTTTAGCAGGGCATGGGTGAAGTTCACACTAAGATGAAAAGTTGCCAAGACCAACATTCCAATATAATCATTATATTCACATAACTGGAGACTCCCATGTCATAGTTTGGAATGCAAATAACGCCCCCAGCTTGAGAATACCTCCTGGTTCAATTATCAAGGAGTCCAATCCTCCTGGATATTGCCCTCTCCATCTCTGTAGATCCAAGATTGAGGCAGTGCCCAAAGGGTCAGAGCTGGTTACTTTAGTTTCATGGCTGAAGCCAGAGCTTAGACATGCTCCCACATGAGGAACTCCATCCCAGTGTCTGGAGGTCACCTGCTCCAGGTTTTTCATTATATGAATATTTCAATACAGACACCTACACTGTCACTTTTCCCTCTGGTTGGCTGAGGGGGGGCGGGCTCCCAAATTCAGCCAAATATTGGACTCCAACCATTTTCCCCCTAAGTCTAGGTATATCAGTTATCTACTACTATGTAACAAATCCCTCACAACTTACAGGCTTAAAACAACAACGATTTGTTTTTGCCTATAAATATCTGGGTCAGCTGCATAGTCTGCAAATCTGGATCAGGCTCTGCCCAACTTGGCTAAGTTTGCCCATGTGCCTGAAATCACCTGGCAGGTCATCTGAGGGCTGACTGGCCTAGGATGACCTCCCCACACATCTGATAATTGTCTGATGGCTGAAGTGACACTGTCAACTGAGTCACATGTCCCATACCTATTGACAGGTTGCCCAAGCTTGTTCATGTTGCAGTGGCAGGAGTCCAAGTGAAGGTAGATGTATAGCAATCAAACATGGACACCCAAACCCATATTTCCAACCATGTTATAGAAAACAAACAATATTTTTCCTTATCAATACACTTCTCTTCTGCCATCATTTGAACTTAGCAGGGATAATAGTAAGCTAAGGAAGGTGCTCTTCTTTGCACATCTGCCCTTCTCCTCTCCATCTCAGGCACAAAACCATGGGAGACTATTTTCTTTTAAAAGCCTCCTGAGACCTAGGCTTGGGCTGGTATATGGTCCTCCTGCTGTACCCAGGAGAAATGGACTACACCTCTTAATGAGAAGAGCTGCAAAGCCACTTTTATTGGAAAGGGTGCGCATCATTGGCAAGTGAAGCAGGACCATGCTTGTACACAGTCTATTCTATTTGGCACCCAGGATTTCTAAGATACAGAGAAAGCCTCTCTCTCTCTCTCTCTAAAGATCTGACCCCATTTTTTGTCCCAGGAATAAATGAAATTTCTTTCACAGAATTCCTATCATCGAATACCTAATGGTTAAAGCAAATGCAAGTTACCTTCAGAGAAAATAGTGAATCATAATTCAGACCTGTTGCCTTGTGGTGAAGAATAGTTAAGGGTGGGAGAAGGGGTGTCACATTAGCAGTGAGGGAGAGAAACAGCCATGGACAATTACACACATTCCTAATGCTGGCTATACCTCTGCAATGTTCTCAGCTGGGCCCTGGGGCCCTGGGCTGCATGAGGCTCCCATAGGTGGCTGAGATCACTCTGACTTGTGGAAGAAGGGGTGATTGTCACCCTGTTCCCCTTTCCACTTCCAGCTCAGATACTTTCTTGGAAAAGAGAATGAAATGACTGTATTGGAAGGTTAGAGGGAGAGGGAACAGGAAATACCTACTTCCTATGCTCTCTAACTCCAATCTTATCAACCCACGTCTGGTAGGATAACTGCATCCTGAATCTTCTCAGGTTCTGAGCAGTCAACACCACCATCCTCCCCATTATTCACTCCCAGGAACCAGAGCTCCCACATATGTGGCCATGCTCCCACATGCAGGCTCCCATAATCCACGACACTTCACACATGACGGTGAGGTTGGCAGCTGCACATGTACTTAAATTTCTAGTATCAAAAATGCTGTGGTCCCCTAAGCCATCTTCATTTCATATCCCATCTCTATTGTAACCAAAACATTTTTTCCAAATGCTCCTATTTTTCCAAGTGCATTTGTTTTTAGAATTATTTTTCTGTTTTAAGTCAGAAGATTCAATACTTTTGTTTTATTCATTCATTCATTCCAGATATATTGTTAAGTGCCTATCATGCTTTAGGCACTGTTCTAGGAGTTGGGGTTATAGTGCTTAGCAAGACCCAAAGTCTCTGCCCTCTGAGAACTTTTGTTTTGGCCAGTGAGGGAGATGATTAAAAATAAATTACGGACAGCAGTATCAGATTATGGCTCCAAAGGAAAATAAAGTAGGTATGAGGAGGAGAGGGAGGAGAGACTCTTAGCCAGAGTGGCTGGAGAAGGCTTTTCTGGGGAAGTGATATTTGAACAAAGACCTAAAGGAAGTGAGAGAGCAAGTCATGTGACTATCTGGGGGGAAAGAATTCCAGGAAAAGGAAAGATCTTCACTGCTTAGAACCTGCAAATCACCCAGGAAGAAAAAATTATTTCTTACAGCCATACTTCTTCACCTCTTCTGTGTTGGTTAAATTATTTTAAAACTTCTTGAGATTTACACTTTTGCTAATATAAACATTGACAAATATAAGGCTAGAAAATGTGTGAAGTTTTAGGGGAGGGCTTGCCACCCCAACACATTCTCTTTCTAAATGTTTCTCAGTCAATGTAGTCAAGATCCTCTTGTAGTCCTGCACAAATAAATTTATTTGAAACTTTATTGCAAAAAAAATAATACAAAACCGCATTTATACATTCCCTCTCCACAGGTGTGATCCACGGGGACCTAAGGTAATCGGAGGGCAAACTCAGAGACCAATATCAACAGTTAGGGCCTCTCCCAAACACCTGCCAAAGAAAAGACCAGAAGCAAGGGCAGGAGAGAAGGGAGGAAGCTCCAGGAAATACAGCCAGCCCTTCTAAGAATTCCCACCTCCATGCCCAGCTGGCCAAGAGCAAGGCCATTAGCACCACCTGCAGACAGAAGGCATGAAGGAAGTCAGAAGGCACTGGTGGAATGAGTCTTGAAAAAAAACACAGAGCCTCAGGTGGTACCCAGAGCTGAGGGGGTGGAATAGGAATTTTCAGATCTGACCCTCCCAGAAACTCCCAGGCCCCTGGGAGAGATGGGGCTGATAGCCTCAGAAACCAAAGGGTTTCAATAGGCACCTTCACTACTCAACTACCATGGTACAGTTGGACCATATTTCTCCTGTTCTCATCCTTTCATCATACCTATCTAGTACTTTATCTCTTTTCATTCTCATTTTTCTTTTTCTTGCCCCATCAAATATCAATTGCTATTCTGTCTGATCCAGTGCAAGCATCCTTATTATTTAGAAACTAGAGGCCCAATGCACAAAATTTGTGCAAGGGGCTCGGCTCTTGTGGCCCCAGCTGCCTCACTGCCCCAGTTGTCTCACGGCCCCACGGCCCGCCCCCTGCCCACTGATCATTCTGGAAGGTCATTCTGTCATCCAGTCTAATTAGCATATTAGCTCTTTATTATATAGGATAATAATAAGGAAAGTAATGAGGAGAAATAGGTTTAGAAACTTCTTACTTAGAAAGCATTGCAAAAGAAACAAAATTCATAGTTATCCAGTGAATGAAATGATATTTTATTACCTACAATAGTGCATTTTTTTGCTCCAAAATTGAGATGACAATAGCACCCTCATTTCCTGCTGGTGGCATCTTCCATCGGTATGGACCTTTGAGTACGGGCTGATATACAAAAAGTGCTACAACATGTCCCTAGTCTATGAACCAGTAATCACCCTCCCAGGAACATGTGCTTAGGAAGTAATTGAGTAGAAGCCTTAAAAGGTGCCACATGCATACTAATGTCACCTATAATGATAATGTACGTGTCCAAAATACTCTAATGCCTTAGCAAACTCTGTGAGAGTGACTCAATAAAATACTATGTGTCCATTGAAAATCATAATTATAAACACTATGTGGAAACATGGAAAACTGTGTACTATGTGAAAAGAACAGAACACAAAATTCTGTTACCCTCTTAGTGCAATTATGTG
This sequence comes from Myotis lucifugus, assembly GCF_000147115.1. NCBI lineage: Eukaryota > Metazoa > Chordata > Mammalia > Chiroptera > Vespertilionidae > Myotis > Myotis lucifugus. The sequence continues at coordinate 301,848 of NW_005871343.1, read as the reverse complement.
AAACCAGACTGGAAAAAAATACACACCATTCCTCTTACATCAAAAGATAAAAATGCAGACTTCTCCTCTCTTTTTTTCTTAGTTTTAATGTCTTTATTGTATGCTAATCTAGGTCTTTATATATGCTAATCTAGGCATCTATGTTAATTCTTTTTTTCAGACTTCTATTTTTTAAAAAGCATTTTAATATTGTTATACTGTTTTTACTAATAAATGTAAATAATCCCAATAAAAGATATTACAGAAATTTTATAGGAAATCTAACATGAATCAATTATAATTTCCCACCAGTTCCCCCCAACACATTTATTTCAATGTATTTGCTTTTATGATATGTTTCCCCCTCCATTCCCAAGATCAACTTAAGGGGGAGGGAACACTTTTTATTTAACTCTAGCCACCCTATTTTATATTGGCAAGACCTGTTACATATCCTCCGCATTATGGCCCCACATTATCCAGACAAGTTTATTCTCCATCACACCCTAAATGTGTCTGCCACAGTAGGACCAGTCTCTCTATTCCATCAGCCACCTCTCTCATCCACTAACTCTCACCTCCAAATCCTTCCATGAGCAGCTAGACTACCATCAACTCCTCTCCATCTCTAAATCCTGCCCACCCTCTGAGCCCATATCCCCTCTTCTGACCTTCTCAACCCTCCATGATCTCTTGGAACTTCAACTCCTCCAACACCGGTCATCTTTACCATATGACCATATTATGTACTTATTTCACAACTTATTCTTATCTGTCCAACTCTACTATAAAACCCTTGAAGTTAGGAACTGTATCTCATCTACATTTGACCTTCAAGCAAAGTTCCTCACAATGCTTAGCCCAGAGTTAACTAAGTGGCACTGTTTATTATGTGATCAATAAGGGAACAGGGATAAGGGAGCATATGGGAACTGAGGGATAGATTTCTAAACCTGTTCTGCATCTCATCTACCTATCAGACACATAGCTAAGTGCCCAAAACTGATCTTTATTAACTATTGTAAAATGTATGTGGACATCCATAAACATGAAGCCATCTGTAGCTCATATTTCAAATCTATTAACCGGCACAGATGAATATGTATTACTGATGGTATCAGTGCTGATATTTATGATGTTCTAAAGTAGATTAAAAGCTATAGGCAACATTATTAATAACCTAATTTATCAGTGGAGTAAATCTTTAGATTTAATGATGTGGTTATAAAAAAACAGCATGAAAAGTTTTTGGAAAATAGATGTTTTGAGTAATTTTATCTGACACATTAAACCATGGAAAAATCTGAGTTAGATTACTTAATAGAACACTTAAGCATGCATATTAAATGAATCATATTTGTGACTTTTCAAAAGCAAACTGCTCCTAAATGGGAAATTTATGCTGTAGAATTAATATGTTGCAGATTCATAAATCACTGGCTTTATTAAAGGCAGAGTAATCTGGTTAAGAGAAATTGATCTGTAGAGTTAAAAAGATTGAGGTTCAAAATTCAACCCTCATGTGACCGGGAGAAAGTTGCTTCACCTGCCTGTGCCTCAAATTCCTCATTTGAAAGTGGCTGAGACTACCACCTTCACAATATTTCTTTGAAGATTAGCTGGCAGTATGTATACAAAGAACATAGCACAGGCCCTAGTACTACATGGAAAGCAGTCGATAAAAGATATGTATTATCATTGTTATTATTTTTAAATTATCCTCTTATAAACGAATGCCCTCACAGCCCAGCTGGTGTGGCTCAGCAGTTGAATGTCGACCCCAAAACCAAGAGGTCACAGGTTTGATTCCTGGTCAGGGCACATGCCTGAGTTGTGGGCTGGATCCTCAGTAGGGGGCATGCAGGAGGAAGCATACCAATGTTTCTCTCTCATCAGTGTTTCTATCTTTCTATCCCTCCCCCTTCCTCTCTCACTAAAAATCATTTTTAAAATAAAAAAAAGAATGCTCTCACAAAATTATTACTCATAGCATGTCAAACCTGCACCAAAGTTAATATGAAGTTGATGAACATTTGCATCTGGCCATAGCAAAGACAATTTTTATAGACCTCTTGATATAATGAGCCCTGGCTAATGTCCCTCATTGCAATGAACACAAATCTATTAATAGCAAAGAGCCTAAATGAAGCAATGCGGCAGCAAGGATCGTCTTTTCAAGAAATCATAAATCTTATTGATCTATTTTTTTCCCTTCCTGGAGAAAGCTAACTGGAAGCATGTTCGATCCTAATGGACCAGTGTTGAAAAAAAAGAGGGAGCTGTTTTCTCTGAATCAGCTGGAGAAGGCTTATCTTCATACAACACCCATAAATAGAACTTTACCTCCCTGCCCAAGGAACCTCTTAAATGGCTGAACTCCGTCCCTGAACGCAATCTATTACATTGGTCCATCATTTACCACCTGGAAAAATATTCAGTTTTAATGAAGCTTGACAGTCTCCAAATACGACGTTGTTTAAGCAGCAAAGACTGAGTTTGTTTTCAATATGAGAGAAAATGGCAATTAGATTGAAAAGGAAACAGTTGAAGAATGCAACTTCCCATGTGTGATGTTTTTAGAGGAATTAATGAGAGATACAGGTAAGAAAGCAGAGAAGTGTTTATCTAAAATCCTCTTGGAAACAGAGGAATCCTCTCCGAACCAAAGAAACCACGAGGGTAGAAGAAAATGATGGGGAACATTCTCTATAACTATAATGATAATGACTTCCTAACAGCACACGGCAGAGAAAGTTTTAATCTTTTAATTTTCAAAGTACTGTTCTGTATCCCACTCTTGTCCCAAATATGCAGGAAAAATGTCTTGAAAGGCTTGAGTGACCCCACATTGACCAAACCTAATGGCTGCTTCTCCGAACCTCTCAGGACTTGCCGATGCTGCTGAACCTGCTGGAGCTCATTTTCTCCTTGAGTTGGAGACTTTCCTTGTCTCCTCAGAGCTCTCTCGCCCTGCGCCTGCCTCCTAAATGTGCAAATCCCCTGCAAGGGTGGGCCTCTCTACCGTATCTCCTGAGGAACGCATCAGCCCATCCCTGCACCAGCTACCAGTACTATGGAGAGAATTCCCAGAGCCACATCCCAAGTCTGCTCTCTTTCTGAGCCTCAATCCTGCATCTGGGATGGCTTCTTGGAGAAGGTGGGGTTTGAACTGGGTTTGAAGGCTGGTTGGATTCAAAGAAGTGGAGCTGGGAAAGGAGCATTATGTGGGAAGATGACCTTCGACAGAGGGCAGAGGTGCAGAACCAGGAATGTTTGGATGACAGGGAAGGTCTCTAGGATATTCTTATTCTTTTTGTAAAAGACTTTCAGGAAGGGGACTTTTGCATCTTCTAGGACCTTCTGTTTTTCTAAATGTCTGGAAGTGCTTACTATCCAAAGTGTAGAAATAAATCAAACCCTTTACACATAAACCCTTCCCTCACCTATAACTCTAATGGCATCAAAAAGAATGTCCCAGATCCCTAGAGGTTCCATTTCCAGAAGACTCACCTCTCCAGACATCACCCTCATTGCCCAACTTCCCCAGAAGTGCCCCTGGTCACAGGGAGTCTGGTGGCATTTGTTCAGGTCCTCCAATTCTGATCCAGTGGTTTGACTCCTGAGTTCAACTGCTATTCTTCAAAATTTTTCTTAAAAATAAAGATCACTTCACCACTCAGAATTTTGATTTCTTGGCCTTCCTTTTTCCACAGGAAAAAAAAGACAAGGAAAGTAAGTGAGAATCTATTCTAAGTGAACTGTTCAAGATATCATTATTATCTCCAGATATCTGTCCCATGGCTTATAATACAACCTTTGATGGAAGATCTGCAGAAGACAGGGTGCTTTTTAATATGTTAGTGAATGAAAGAAAACCCACATTATGCATCTCATTAACTCCTCATTCCATTACACAGTACAAAGCATGGTCAGTACTTCCCTGAAGCAGAAAATTACCACTGGATGAGTTTTCCCACTGGGCCATCCTGAGTTCAAAACTGGAGATAATCTAACCTTGCTAACCCAAGTCTTTTGCAAAAATAACTACTCTCCAAGGAGAGACATTATTTAATACATATTTTTCAGCATGTGAGAAGAGGTATAACACTATGTAATACTTAGAAAAATTATTGCTCTTGGCAACTTGTAACTATTGAATGTATTCCAAGGTCAATGGCTTAGATCAGAATTTTTGCTCATCATCTCCCCATGAGCCTATCTATGAATGTATGAGTTTATACTAAATATACTTTAATCTACTCCTTGCTCCAGCCCCACCTATTTTCCTCTAAAAAATATATTTTAAAGACATTTATAGATTCCATGGTCAAAGGATAGAACACCAGCACTGTTTGTCTACTCAAAACTTCATATTATCTTCTCTGCTTTGGATTAAATATAGCATGCACCTCATAAATCCATTCCAAAAGCCCATTTTCCACCTCCCTTTACAACTGTCTTAGCATCTTTTTTACCAAAAGATGTTTTAATGCCCACAGTGAAAGTATAATTCATATGCTAGTTATAAGCTTTTAAAAAGACATAAATCTACTGACATCTGCTTTAGATCATGATGGTAATAGTTCCAAAACTAACTAGAAAATCAGATAAAATACTAAAACATTTACTTGAAGGTGCTGGAGAGCTGCCAAGGTAACCAGGATTTGAGAGTGCAAGAGTCTGGAGAGAAGGGAACTGTAGGGAGGCGAGCTGACCTCAGGACATTTGTTGAGTCTTTTCTTTATGATCAGTTAGAATCTAAGAAACTGCACAATGGGCAATGGCAAGAGATAAAGAAGCCATTAGAAACCTTGGAAATCTTACAGGGGAGGGAGAAAAAAAATAGGGGTTGGAGTTGCCCAGTAAGCAGTACTAGAGTGACCAAGAATCTGAACAGAAGGGAACACAGGGACAAATTCTCAAGCTTATCAGAGCAAGAGGCTTAAAAGTCTAGCAGAAAATTGGTGAAAATATATCCATTTTTAACACTCTATTATGCTGATGATGTTTTAAGAAATACAACTTAAGCATCCCCAGCTTTCATCCCTGAGAACAAGGATGAATAGGAGGTGAAGAGAGCCCTAGCAGACCTGCAACCCAGCCTCAGATCAGTGCTGTGTACAATTAGATTAAAGGAATCTGTCCAACTCTAGCTGTCTATCAGAGAGTATAGGACCATTTCAAGAAGTTAACACCTGAGTCACCACAGTTTTTATGTCCAATGCCTAGCATTCGATCAAAAATCACCAGGCATACCAAAAAGAGAACCAAGAGAATAAAAACACATAGAGACAAATTCATACATGATCCAGGTATTGGAGCTATCTAGACACAGAATTTTTTAAATAACTATGATTAATATGGTTTTTAAAATATAGATTTTTACCAAAGAACTATAATATACTTTTTTTAAAGCATCAAATAGAACTTCTGGAACTAAAAAATTACAATAACTGAAACTAAGAACTCAATAGATAGGTTTCACAGTAGACTGGCTACGATAAAGAAGATTGATGAACTGACGATGAGGAAGTATAAAATATCTAGGCTGAATCCCAGAGAGCGAAACAGATGGGAAGTGCAGAAAAGAGCACTAGCAAAATATGGCGGGCTTCAAAAAGGTCTGACACATCTGCAATTGAGTCCCAGAAGGGGACGATAGAGTGGGACAGAATATATATTAGAAGTGATAATAGCTGAGAATGTTCCAAAACTTCTAAAAGGTAGCAAATAGTTTCATAAAGCACTACAAATCACAACCCAGGATTAATCTAATAAAAGTACAGCTAGGCACATCAGTGTAAAATTGATGAAATTGGACATAAGCTAAAGAGAAAATTTTAAAGGAACTAGGAAAGACACATCACCTTCAAAGACGTAAGAATGAGACTGACCATTGAGTTTTCCTTAGAAAAATGTGGGAACTAGAGAACAATGGGGCACTAACTTTAAAGACCTAACAGGAATGAATAAATAAATAAATAAATAAATAAATAAATAAATAAATAGATAGAAATGAACTGCTAGTCTAGATGTCCATACACAATGAACACATCTTTGATAATGAAGATGAAATAAAAGATTTTTTAGGAAAACAAACATTGAAAGTATTGATCCCTAATAGACCTGCATTAAAAGATAATTTTCAGGAAGAAGGAAAAAATTATTCCAGGTAAAAACAAAAATATAATACAGAAAGAAGAAATTTAGGAAAATAAAAATGAATATTGACAGTAAAATCAACACTAATAATAATGTCTTATGGAGTTAAGATACATGTAAAATATATATAATATATATTTTATATATAATATAAATATTGTATTTATAACATTTGTAAATACATATATAATATACATTACATGTATATATTATACAATATGTCTATAACATCATATATACACTATATATACAATGTACACAGTAATAATATATAGATATTACATATATTATGTATATAACTATACTTATACATAATATAAATATTGTCATATTACTATGACAATAATAATACAAAATAAGGGGATAAATGAAATGCAGATTCTAACATTATTTGGGAAAGGTAATATGATAATAAATCAAGGATGGATTTTGTAATCTCTGTGGTAACCACTAAATAACAGTAAAAGAATGTATAGCTAAAAAGTTAATCAAGAAGAAATATAGAGCAAAATGGAAACAGAAGTCAGCATAAAGCTAATATCAAAACCTGAGAAGATTATTACAAGAAAGAAAAATTATGACCAATCTTTCCCATGAACATATATGCAAAAATGCTTAACAAAATAATAGTATATCCAGCTATGCATAAAAAAAAGGTAATGCATCATGCGGAAATGTGTTTTTTTCCAAGAATGCAAGGTTAGTTAATATTCAAAAATCAGTCAATGCAATTCCCACATTAACAAAAAGGGAAAAAATGGGAGAGAACTCTTATGATTATCTCATAGATGTAGAAAGAAATTTGAGAAAAATTAACACCTGTTCATGATTTAAAACAAACTATTGGAAACTAGGAGTGAAATGAAACTGCCTTAATCTCAACAAAACTACCTACGAAAAAGCCCACAGTGCATATCATACTTCATGGTGAAATACTGAAAGCTTTCCTTCTCCAGTTGGGAACGAGACAAGGATGTCACCACCTATCACCACCAGCTATCACCACCTCCTTTCAACACTGCACTGGGGGTTCTAGCAAGAAGAATAAATAAACGACATATGGTATTGAAAGGAAGAAGTAAAACTGCCATTATTTTAAGATGATATGATTGTGTATATAAAAACAAAAAGAAGCTACAGACAAACTATAAGGATCAGTAAGTGATCTCAGTAAATAGACTGGATACAAGAACACTATACAAAAATCAATTGTGGGGTGCAAATTTAAATCACAATGAAATACCATTACAAATCTATCAGAATTGCTAAAATGGAACAAAAATGATTGCAGAACGTTGGCAATGAGATGAAGCAGCAGGAATTCTCATACACTGTTGCGGGACTGTAGATTTGTGGAACTACTTGGAAAACTGCTTGGTAATATCTAATGAGGTTGAATATTTCTTACCCAGTGAACCAGCAATTCTACTCCTAAATATATATACAGCAGAAATGCTCACATACATGTGTCCTTCCCCACCCCCCAAAATATATTGTATACAAATGCTCATAATAGCATCATTTGAAATATCTCCAAACTGGAAACAACCTATTTGTCTATCAACAGTGGAACAAATAAACTGTGGTACACTGATGCAATGGAAGGCTGGAAGGCTATGCAACCATGCAAATAAACCACCCAGTTCCACATGGATGAATGTCACAAATAAAATATTGAATGAGAGAAGCCACGCACTGAAAGTACATATTCAATGATACCATGTGTATAAAGTTCAAAAAGAGGCAAAGCAAACCTATGATGATGAAAATCAGAATAGTGACTATGGGGTAGTGATTTCTGGGAGACATAATGAGGGAGGCTTCTTGGGTGGTGGTTAAGTGGGTATGTTCTCCTTACAAAAGTGTATTGAGCTGCACACTCACATTTTTATAAATGAATGCTACCCTTTGAGAAAAATTTATAAACAACATCCATAAAAACAATTATTCCTTTAGTGAATGTCTTCTATGTTCAAGAGATTCTGCTAAGATTTATGAAAAATGCAAGATGTTTTGAGTGGAAGGGGTTAATAAGTTGGTTGGGGGTGCACATACATGTGAAAATATACATTAGGACACAGAAATAAGGGAGAAGTGAATGAACGTGTATAATTAGAGCTCTCACCGTGTGGAGGCCGTGGAGATCCCGGGACCTGTGTGTGCACTGATTCTGCATACTTCCTGTAAATATATAGGAGCTATTCAGGGAGAATTGTGACAGAATCCACCCTCAAGTTTCTGTAAGTAGATTTTGCCCCTCAGTCACGTGGGGTCTTTCTTTCTCTAAGTCAGTTGAGACCCAGTTTACCACCTTCTCTGAACAAGCAATAGTGATCAAGAGCCTGGAGTCAGAAACCAGTCCAACTGGATTCAAAGCCTTAGTCCACCTCTCCCAAAGTGTAAGACTTTGGGCAAATTGGTTACCACCAAGATGCTACAATCAGGATAACAATAATGTCTAACTTTTGGCCCCGCTGTGTGCCAAAATGTTTGATACAAAGGAAGTTCTTAAGAAGGATTACCTACTGTTCCTCAGTCCCCAGCTTGTAATTTGGGAAGAAATGAGCAATACATAGGCCCCTTTTCAAGAAGATCACACACAAAGGCAGATAGACAAGGAAACAATGAGCTACATGCAGCCTGATAAAAGCTGAGCTCTGAGCAGGGAACAGGGAGCACTTCGTTCTAGTTGTAGCGATCAGAGGAGGTGGCATTTGAGTGTCAAAGATGCATAGAAATCTGCCATGCTCAGAAAAAGCTGTGACAAAGGAGAGGCTATTAGTTGGAAAAGAGAAAGTAGAAAACAAGGTGCCTCTAAGCAGAGGGAACGTTGTGAGCCAGACAATAAAGCTACAGACTGAGTGTATTTGGAAAACAACAATGTGGTTCAGTGTTAAATAGAAATTGATGTAACACCAAAATGGAGAAAAAGCAACTAGCATATTAACAATTATCTAGTACAAGTCAAAGCCAAGTATTTTTAAATTCTTCTCGGTTTAAACATCCCAGTCTTGTTATAGTTATCCATACATTAGTTCCCAAAACAGACAATGGGTTATTTCTCTGTCAGTTGAAAAAAAAAAAAAAGACACAGGAATTGTCTATAACCTTACACTGACAATGTGTGTGTTTCAATATAGAATAGGACCCGGATGGCAAATTTTAAAGGACAATTCAGATCTCTTTGGGACAGGACTAAATTTAGAAGCAAATTGTGAATTCCATGAAAGATGGCCAAGTAGACTCTGTTTTCATGCTGCAAATTTGGGGGGGTGGTCAGGATCCAAGAACAGAGACAAATCTGATCTGCTAATCACTAAAGCAGGAGGCTTCTCTGAAGCCACACGCAGAAGCAGCATTCTGCCTGGCATTTCTTAGTCACCACTAACTCCCAGGTCCACCAAATGCTAACATCTGGACTAATGATTGTTATGCACAGGGATTCTTGCTTCACCCAGGACATTGCCCTGGAGCCATGGGGAGCAGAGAGACACACAATTATGTGATTTAGTTAGCATTGATGGTGTGCTCCAAATGGGAAACCCAATCTCCTGTGTTGCCTTGGGAGAGTATCACAGTACCACACACTTCTGATATGGGAACTGGGAGCCTGAGCACAGAGCTGGAGTGGGGTGAAAGGTGAGGGATGGAAGGAAGGGAAGACAGGGAGACGGCGGGGAGAGCAGAGAACTAAGAATCTGGGGTTCTTTGTCCACCAGTTAAAGACTTTCAACTGTGCTTTTATAACTTGCCTGGCTCTGAAGGAAACCCTGGAGATAAATTAGTGAACATAATGTGATTCCTGCCCTTTAGGATTCAAATTCTAGATGGATAGAAATAAAGGTGATTTTACATTATGATACAATGTGACTTGCGCTGCTAGAGTGATTGTTACAAAATGCAATGGGAAGAAGAGAAGGGTTGATGAAACATTCCTAAGTCTATGGAGAAGAAATGCCAATGAGTTGGTGCTTAAAGGGTAAACAGGGTTTTAAGAGAAAGAAAATTGCACAAAGATCCAGAAGTATGCAAGTATGCTCTATATTGGCCCTGGGATCATCAACAACATTTTAGATACCAATTCTCCTAAAGTGAGGAAAGTTACCAAATCCCTGTTGAAAGATAATTCCATGATCCTAGGACCAGGACCAGTGACTAACTTGGGATAATAATGCCATACGGTTCAGTGGGCAGAACTACAGGTCAGGAATCTAAAGAAGCCTTTTTGTTCTTTTCATAGTTGCCAACCCCTTCCAGTCTCCTCTTCATGAGCCTGATCCCTCCCCTTTGACACACACCAGCGGGGAACCCCAACAGTTTCATTGGTAGAGCTTGTTCCATTCCTGGAATCTTAGACTTGAAGGTCATGAGTCATTTTCACTGGTCAATTTTGCAATAAGGTAGATTTCTAAATATTGACTGCTTAGACATTCAGTGTAAATGTCTGACATGTAAAGTAGTATTCCTTGAAGTACATAAGCCTGATTTTCTCTCAATAAAAAGAGAAGCAAAGAGTAAGGACAACATATCACCCCTCTTATCCCTAAGGAGATCCAGTGTTCTTATGGGGGAATTTAAGAGAGGAGTGAGGTGAAGTTAGTAGGTACTCCAGCTTCCTGAGATCAGACGTGCTCTCTAAACATTGAACATCATTGACTTGAGCTGATTTTTTTCCTGCCATGCAATTTTGAATTATATAGATGTCTGATTGTAATCAAATGACTTTGACCTTGCAAAGAGTGCCAAAACTATACTCATACTAGCCCATAAAGTAACTTTTTAGAAGTCTGCTAGCTTTAAAATATTAGGCATTGATTCAAACTTGCTCTGAGTTAGGAGCTACTGATGTATTTCCAAAAAAAAGGGGAGGGGGAATAATTTGTCTCTAGAATTTAAAGGAAGAAGTCCCAAGAAATATTTTCATGAGTTTTTAACACTGAATATTTAAAAGCGAGAATTTCTAAAGAGAAATTCTAAGAAATACTTTCATGAGCTTTTAACATGTAATATTAAGACCTATTACAGCCTATCAGCAGAAAGGCCTGTGACCTTGCAAAATGAAAAAGACATCAGATAAACCGCAACAGTAAGCTCCTCCTGTAAGATCGTCTCCAAGTAATTTAGACTCCAGGAAGCTTCAAAGAAAAGTACTGAAATCTTAGTTTACACTGCACCAAGCAAAATTTGGAGGGTGTGAGAAGGACAAATGCTTAACTCTGATTCAAGAGAGAAAAAGCCCATGATTGTTTAGCTTCTTCCATCGTTATTTCAAGAATGTCTCTTGCGAAAGTTTGACTGCCGCTCTCTTGACTTTCTCAGAATTGAAGGTGACAAAAATAGCCTTTAATTAACCAGCTACAAAGTATGATAATGGCTTTTCTTCACCTCTGGGCAATTGCCTTGTGCTGATCTGACATGTACCTCCAAGGTCATTCCCCAATCTTTTGAAACAGTAATTTATTTACTGCCAGTGGGTTTTCTTTTCTTAATTTTTATGTTCAAGTAATAAGGGTGGAATCCTGGGTGTGAAAGGTAAGGGACCTGGCTCCTGAGAGCCAGCAGACTCACCAAAGGTCCTGACCCGTGTGACTGAGCCCTGGCCTGTAAACACGTCTGAATGACATTAGCTGTGTATTTACAAAGCACAGCCCTGAGTGGGTCCATTATGCCTGGTCTAAATGGAACTGCATTCCTCTAAGTGCTTTTTAAGTTGTGTAGACTGCACAGCCAATATTCCTTCAGGGTCCTAGAAGGCTTGATGACCATAAATAGTAAGCTAACCACCCCGCCTCCACCCCGCCTACCCCCCTCCCACCCTCGCGCCCAGGGCCATCTTGAACTGCTTTGAGATACACTGAAACTGAGGCCCAAGTCCAGTCTGTCTTCTGTCACCATCTTATCTATTTGTTTGAGTTTCTGTTATCCTTACTTATCCAACTTTCTAAATCGGACACAGAAAACAAACTAATGTCACCTTCCTTCCATCAGTTGACTATCCATCATTTGACTTTCATCAGTTACTTCCATAATTAACTATCTTCCAACCACTCACACCGTGCTAAATACCTCCATGTGCTAACGTAAACTTCCCCCTACTCCTAACCCAATTAGTTAGTACTATTAGTATCACCATTTTTACAATGAGAAAACTAAAAATCAGGGACATGAAACCACGTGCCCAAGGTTGCAAGGTGAGATGAGTTTCACTCTCATTAACCCCATTATACAGAGGAGGAAAGTCAGCTCTGAGAAGGTCAGTAGCTCGCCCAAGGTTACAGAGCTAGTAAGTGGTACAGCTTAAACCAAGTCTATCTGAAGTTCAAGCTAGACTCTTTACTTCTTCTGAAGCCAAGGGCATTTTGATTTTGCATTGTCAAGCCCTCTAGAACTCAGAAGGATCATTAGGGCCAACCAATCTTCACTTTACCAGTAGGGGCTCTGAATAGCTAAGGTTAAATGGCTAGTGGTCAACAAAGTATAACCCAGTTCAGGACTCTTGTCACAGGACTCCTTACAACTGTGAACAAACTCTGACCTGATTTCACTTCAGTGAAAAACATCTAAAGACTAAATAAGGTCTATTGGGTATGACATGCATAAATCAGCAACAATCAAAATGTGATCTTAGGATAACCCTAACTCATTAAAAAAAATCAAAATTATCTTTATCAACTGTTTGTTTTTCCTTTGCTATTAATATTTCACAAAATCATTCATTTTTTACATATTCCATTTATTATGACAAATATCTAAGATCCTTCCCTTCATTAAAATCAGGAGTGTTGCCCTAACCAGTTTGGCTCAATGGATAGAGCGTCGGCCTGCAGACTCAATGGTCCCAGGTTCTATTCCGGTCAAGGGCAAGTACCTTGGTTGCAGACACATACCCAGTAGGGAGTGTGCAGGAGGCAGCTGATCAATGTTTCTCTCTCATGGATGTTTCTAATTCTCTATCCCTCTCCCTTCCTCTCTGTAAGAAATCAATAAAATATATTTTTAAAAAATTTAAATAAAATAAAATGAGGAGTGTTTTCTCAGCAAGTGATATGGACTTGACTTTTTCTAATTATAAATTTGTGTTTGTGTTTATGTATATGTGCATTTATATATGCATATATATCCATATGCACATATCCATAGTATTTTCACATGGGGAATAGAGAATTAGCCAATATTGTCAAACACAAGCCTTTAAATTCAGACAAAGAGATGCCTTGTACTAATAATAATAGAAGTAACATTTAATCAAAATGTTTGACACGTAAATAGTCTCAACAAATATTTGTTGAATGAATAAATTATTTGTTGAGCTACCCCTCAGATTAAAATTCTAATTTTTATTAAATATATAAAAATTTAACTTACATTTAATCACTGGACTTTTAGTTGTGAGTGAGAATATGCTAATCATATGGAAAATATCCTTTAAGTTTTAATATGTGCCATTTTTTTAAATGTCCTACAACATGGGAAGGAGAGAAATATTTCTAGAAAATAAAGATGTTCATATATTCTTGAGAACTGCTCTGAGATTTATAAAGTACACATCATACTAAGCAAGAGAAAACAGGAAATAGTCCATTTTACCAATATAAAATGAAATGGACCAATGGATTTGATTCTATTATATCAGTAGTGAAATGTGAGGACACAATAAATCCATCATCATCTATCTCCCTCCGGAAGCTGCCAGTGAACACATATTTAGAACCCTACACCATTTCAGGGAATCCAGTTAATTAATCCTTCCAGCCAATAGAAAAATATATATTCCATGTTTTCTGAATATCTTTCTCTTTTTTAAGATATTTGTTTTTATTAATATCAGAGAGGAAGGGAGAGGGAGAGAGAGATAGAAACATCAATGATGGGAGAGAATCATTGATTGGCTGCCTCCTGCATACCCCCCACTGGGAATCGAGCCTGCAACCCGGGCATGTGCCCTTGACCAGAATCGAACCCAGGACCCTTCAGTCTGCAGGCCGATGCTCTATCCACTGAGCCAAACCAGCGAGGGCCTGAATATCTTTCTTTTAATCTTTGTACAGAAACACAATTTCAGTGTATTGAAAAGTTTTATCAGAACCCAAATTCTATAACCTTTAGATTATTCTAACATGGAAGCCTAGAACCTAGATCAATATTGACATATGCTCTTGGTGAGCTCCAACAGAAAAGATAAAGATGGTTTATAACCAAGTCTGACAACACAACAATCCACATGTTTTCCTAGTGGCAATTTATAGACTAAGAATCACTGTGATGCAGTCAGAGAAGCCCTGTTTACTAATGAATGCTCTTATCAATGTTTTATCATGTGGTGGGTCAATAAAAAGACAGCATAAAAATAAATTAACTGAAGATATGAGGTCTTCCTTTCAGAAATAATATTCCACAAGAACGTTTAATGTCTGCCACCCAGACCTAGGCCTGGATTGTGGGGATCTCTCCCACACTGGAAGAGGAGCTGGCTTCTGCCGCGATAAATGCTTCCTGCACCCTGCACTTTCAAGACCGGCTTAGGGAATGTGCTTGTTGGGATAGCAGATCATCGGCTCAGGCAAGGGTTGAAAGAAGTAGCAGCAGACCAAAAACTGAAATGGAACTCGCTCCATCAACATGAAGCAAAAACTTGTCAACCAGGCACTTTGGGGCTCAGTGAATGGCACTGAACCTAGAGGCATTTCCAGGGGCAAATTTCTCTACTGCCCTTCCAAAATGTATGCGGAACAATGGGTGTGTTGTCAACAAAGCTCATTCTTTCATACACACTGAGCCCTCCAGAAAGTGTCTAGACACAGAAGATGCCCAAAATTTGTCCTGCAAGGCCCTCACCAAGCTTATCTTTATCCTTTGGAGTATATGTTCATGATTTCAACCACATTAACCTCTTCTTCCCCTCGACCCTTAAATCATTTTCAACCTAAATAATGTGCGTGATATTCACCATTTCCTGTTTCACACTGTGGTCTTTAGTAGCTTTCTGGTCACACACATCCATTCATAGCCTGGTAAGAGCTTCCAGTTTTCACTTGGGTAAGTCATGCTAATCATCTCAGGGCTTTGGCCTAAGAGATGGAAAAGAAGTTGACTTGCTCTACCAAGCTTGAGCCCTGGAGGAATGATCCACAGGGAGTCTGTGAATGAAGCCAACACAGGAAGACAGCAGCGGCTAGATGAGAGACAGCAAAATACTGGGACTTTGTGGCTTATTTTGAGTCTTAAATCTAGTAATTACCAAAATCAGCCTAAAGCGTGAACTTCAGAGTTACCTGAGACAGTAAATTCTTATCCTTCACTTAAGCCAATTTGAGTTGAGTTTACTTGGAATTCGTGATGGTTAATTTTATATGTTAACTTGACTGGGGTAAGGAATTCCCAGATAGCTGGTAAAAACAAACAACAACAACAACAACAAAAACCACGATTATTTCTGGGTGTGTCTCTGAGGATGTTTCCAGAACACATGAGCATCTGAATTAGGACACTGAGTAAGAAGATCATCCTCATCAATGCAGGTGGGCATCATCCAATCCATTGAAGAAGGCCTGAGTAGAACAAAAAAGTGGAAAAAGCGTGAATTCACTCTTTTTGCCTTGGACATTGATGCTCCTGGTTCTTGAGGCTTTGGACTCAGACAAGGACTTCCATCATCAGTGTTCCAGTTCTCCAGTCTTTGACTCAGACTTACATCCTCACCTCCAGACTCAGACTGAATAACACCACCAGCTTCCCTGGCTCTTCAGCTTCCAGACAGCAGATCACAAAACTTCTTAACCTCCATAATTGTGTGAGCCAATTCACATATAGGGTGTCCCAAAAATCTATACACACACTTTGAATAATTATAAAGGCAGTACTTATTAAAATACATTTCATTTTCAAAATTGAGCTTACAGCTGTTAAAGTATGTCTACATGTTTTTGAAACAGGCTGTATACACACACACACAGGTCTGTGTGTGGGTAGATAGACGGATGATAGATAATAGATAGATAGATAGATAGATAGATAGATAGATAGATAGATAGATAGACAGACAGATATCCTAGTGGTCCTGTCTCTCTGGAGAATCCTAACTAAAACTATTCTAATTTATACAAGTATGCCATATTTCCTCAGCACAATTTAACTTCTTGTAGCAAGGATCATATTGAGTATTCCCCACAGCCTTAGCCTATTACAAATATGTGGTAGTCACTCAAAAATTTGTTGCTTTATTCATTGTCTGGACTGTTCTATTTCATTTGATACTAAAACTAGAAAGTAAACATACCTTCATGATGGTCATGGCAAACCTGCTCTGTGATTCCAGTAAGTCTGGTGTTCCCCAAGTTAGGCACCGGTTCTGAATTTTCAACACCATACCAAAAGCCAGTCATTCCTCATTACCTGGTTATTCAGAACTCACAATTCAAATTAAGATTGACTTAAACAAAAGATCATATTTCTATCTTAAAGTTACTTAATATTTTCTTTATGTGTATAAGTGGTCAAATCTTCTGAACTCCAAAATAAAGACATATGGGGGTTTCCTCTAAAATTCTGGCCATATGTTTCCTCCTTTCCACAGGTGGGCCAGTTATACATACAAATCTTCATGAATTTCCCCAGGTAATTTATTTCATGGCATGTTGCCACTGGAATAATACATTTCCTCCTAATTCTAGGACTACTCAACATGCACTCTTCCCAGAATTACATATTAAGAAGTTAATAAAATTATATAAAATGTGTGCTTATATGCATGTATGTGCAAACTTACTGTCTGGTATATGGCCATTGAGGTGACCTTGGTCAGAAAATCAATGCTTTCACTCTGCCTACAGTCAAAATCCGTTAGAGTGTGCTGTATTGTGAGTCATTTTTCTGTTTCTCGGAAGCCATAGCCTTCACTGAACATAATCACTGACTCTTTTTGTGAAATTTTGACGCCTTCACGAATTACTGTTCACCACCAGTGTTTACTGGTGCCGACTCTGTCAAGCAATATTACCAGGAGCTGAGGCTATAGTGGTGAGCAACATAGTCAAGGTTCCAGCCCTCATAGAGGTTATAGTCTAGTAAGGATGACAGGCAATAAATAAGTAAACAAATATGTGATTAAGCTTGTTTCAGACAGCATCAAGCATTATGAAGAAAATAAAGAGGATGAAATGAAAAAAGAGTCACTCTGAGGAATGGGAAAGTTTTCACTAGGTGGTCAGTTTGGAACCATCACATGCTGTTTTCTCTCATGTGAAAATCTATGTATGTATGGGCCCGTAGCTATTTTTACTTTGATCCCATGTCAAAAGACCTTTCTCAATCTAGGATGAGGGGTGTATGACATTATTCATTTAACTGGAAATTAATGCTCTCTTTTTTTCTTCCTACACCTTCCTTCCACTGGGAGAGGCCCTTTTCCTTTCTTCGGAGGGCTTCCCACAGGGTCCTGTTGCCCCTTTCTGGTTTAATCCCGAATCACAGACTTTTTACCCTAATTTTAAAAATATCCATTGCACCCAGCAATCAGTTCTTTCACATGGGTTATGGGTTTAGCAGTCGGCAGCCTGAGTTTGAAGACCACAGATACACAAAGCTGGGCAAAAGGACAGAACTACTAAGGATGGATATATATATATAACTTCAATCAAACACAAACCACAGATGTGGTGTAAGTGGCTAACCACTCCTGAAGTTATGGGATGAATGTCTTCAGACAAGATTCTATGGCTACCTAGAGCACCAGTGCCCTCTCATGGATGAGGTGTGAAGCATCTTCAAGGAAACACACATCCTAGTTCTCTCCTAGACAGAGCCAGTACAACACACACCTCTCCGTAGATGAGGAAGGTCCTGGTGTACTGTCAGAAGAAGCTGACTCTACCCATTCTTCCATTCCCCACCTGCTCCTACCAGGTGTCTCACTCCTGAAATCACCACATTTAAGTATCATTCTTAAGCCTTCCATCCCAAGCAAATATGAATCTTCCAAAGACAATTCACTTTCTGAAGTTATGAGTCAATTACAAGTTAGTGAGAAAGAGTTTATGCAGCTCTACCTTGATAGGGGACTTTGTCCTTAGACAAAAGGAAAGCCCTTGGGAGCACTGGGCAACTCAGCGTACTGGGAATCATTCAGGAAGTGAGGGCCCACCCTAAGAATAAACTTGACTTGACTAGATTCATGTATATGATCTTAGTTAATACTCCCACTAAGTTAAAAATACAAGAACTATTTTATCCTGAGACACTTTACAGGTGAGGAAATTGATCCTGACACCAAAGAGCTTGGCATATGGTTGATATCCTTTATTCTGCTATTCTGCATAGTGCAGTAAATGTTCTAAAAAGAAATCTGTACAAATGGGGTTAATCCTTTTTAATGTCTACTCATATGCAAGTGGGGAAACACAGACAGAAAAAGCAAAGTAAAGAGGAATATATAGCCTAACCCTACCACTTCCTCAGGGTAAAATCAATCTGATTTTTTATCCAATTCTTATTTTAATTCAACAATTTAAGAAAAATCTAAGATTTCTAATTAACAAAAAGCACTTACACCAAAAAATTGTAGTATTCTCTTATAAGTTAAAGTTTACAGAAATTTTTCTTAATAAGCATGTTTGCCAAAGATATTACTCACTTTTATCAAAACTTAAGTTAGCTCCTAACCCTATCATGCAAAAGACATCTATCTCATCAGGACAATGGCCAATATCTTTTATGCAATCTTGAAAACTAGGTTTAAAGTAAGCCAGTATCTCCCTATAAAATCAAAAGTCTGGGTTTGCTGGAGGGCTAGGAGCCATGTCACACTAACTACAATGTTATTATTAACACCATTATCATAATCTTCATTATTATTGAAGCCTGTGGTGATATGCCTTTACTGGATTTTTGTAGGAACAGGAATGCTTAACTTCAGGGTAAGTTAAGAGAGGCCACTGGAGTGTAGAAGCGTTCTCCCCATACATTTGGAAGGTGTGCTTTTTCTCCTCGAAGGGTGAGAGCATGAGAATTCAGCTAACTATTCTCATAAACATACTGGCTGTCTGGCAGGGGCCTTGCTTGGAAGAGTCCCAGTAGCAACAGAAGAAGCCAATTTAGGATTAAAAAGTATCGTACGAAATTTACCTTATGGATAACTTACAAGCTAATACCTGAGAGATAACCCAGGTATCTTTTCCTTGAAAGTCTTATTATGAATAACATTTTCCTCAGAAGAATCTTTATAAGACCCTGATAATAATGTTGTAGATATAAACAAATAGGAGTTAAGTATGTTTCCCAAGGTAACACAGTAAGTGACAGAGTTAGCACCTAAATCCAGATCTCCCATCCTACTCAATCTTAGTACTCTTTCCACTACTGCACACCATCTCTCCCAGGTAGACCAGAAAGACTCTGGCCAAGTCTTATAGACATAGCCAATTACTATTTGCTAATTATAATATTTTTTTTCTGCTTTGCTATGGCTCATTATATTACCTAGGCAGGCATGTAACTTTTTTTTATCAGCCACATAGCTGAGCTATAGTGTTCTGTCTAATTGTATTCCACAATCTCATCAGTGTGTAGATGGGGCCATCACTACATGACCTTTAGTCATACATCACAGTTGAAAGTCAAGTCAGTCTTGATTGGCACAAAATCAAGTTACAAGTCTGTTTTAATTGGCACCAACATTTCACAAATGAGTCAAGTATGAGTTGATTCTTTAAAAAAAAAAAATTAAAAACACGTTCATAGGACCCTGACTTTCACACCCAAAGAATCACCATGAGGACCAGAGCCTCCAGTTCAGTTTATCTTCCTTGTCATAGTATCCTCACCATCAAGAGTTTATCACACTCCAGTGGATTAGTTTGCTTCACTTTGTGAGAGAAAATGAAGTAGGAGACTTTAAGATGGTAACAGAGATAGTGTACCTCTCAACTCCTCTAGACATTGGGAATACACTAGGAAACAAAAACGTTCCTTTTCTTAGTAGTCTACACTATCACTAGATAATATTCATTTAGACTCCAAAATTGTAGACTGTAAAAGACACAGTTGTCAGTTTTTTTAAGCTTGTTTTTTTTTTTTTTTTAATGAATTCAAGTCCAGGTCTATATTACAATTAGGAACTCAAATTTCTCATTTGAAGTGGGAAAAATCTTTCAGTTTGTAGATCTTGTTAAAAGATTAACTAGTTGCCCTAACCGGTTTGGCTCAGTGGATAGAGCATCGTCCTGCGGACTGAAGGGTCCCAGGTTCGATTCCAGTCAAGGGCATGTACCTTGGCTGCGGGCATATCCCCAGTGCAGGGTGTGCAGGAGGCAGCTGATCGATGTTTCTCTCTCATCGACGTTTCTAACTCTCTATCCCTCTCTGTAAAAAAAAAAAAAAAAAAAGATTAATGATAGCATACTAAAGCTATGTTAAATTTAGAGCTTTTCTATGTAAATTTGGCCTAGTCTTCTATCAATTAGGTGTACCTATTCTCTCCTCTTTTCTTTTTTTTTCTGGCTGCCCACTTCTTCCCCATTCCTCTTTGGGGTTAATATGTCAAAGAAAGGACATGGAACTGAGGTCTGTCAAGGACTCAGAGTTATCCTTCTGGAGAAAGTGGTCATGGGAAAGGGCAACCTCCTAATCTGCTTTATCTCCATCCAGCAGGATCATGGTTAACTAAGACTTGGTTTTGGCATCTCCTCTTAGTTCACAAAAGGAAAATAAGGAAGTATACATTCAAACACATATTTGCTATCTCAAGAGAAAGCTCTTTATCTCCCCCACAGCTGCCTGCCAAGCCCCAGAAGGTTTCAGGGTCAGTGATTATCATCTCTCCATTCAGACACTTTGACATCTATGAATATGTTGACTTTGAAGACTAGACCAAGTCATTCCTGACAGATGTTAATTTGATTGCTCAGTGCTGACCTCTATTGAGGCCTGGCTTTTGTCTTCATCACTATATTAAGATGGTGATTACCTCCCTGAAGTCATAAAAATGCTCTGATAAGCCTTATCGATCTTGGGTTTGAAACTGAACAGATAACCAAAGTGTATTATGGTAAACTTTTAACCTACTCCCTAAGACGTATGTCAAGACAGAGACAAGAGTTCATGTTTTTCATTTCATAAAAGACCTCTCTCTCATTTGTTTTTACATTAATAATTACTGCTTTAAAAGTAACCCAATCAACTCTGTCCACTTTGCATTTATTTTTGCAAGCCTCTAGCCAACTAAGGACCATTATAATCAAGAAATTATTGAACATCCTTCTCTTAGAAAATTTTGGATATGAAAAAATTGAAAGACAACAGTGAAATATCAAAAGTAGTGATACTCATTGCCTACCTTTAAATAAATTCTGTATATTTAAGACCAATGTTAGAAATAATAGCTATCTGTGTAGCTACAGATGCAGAAGTCCTGGGAAAGAAAACCATTTCTTTTTATTATGCTGTAATAGAAAGAACATGACTTGGAAGTCAGACAGAACTGGCTCAAATATTGGCTCCACAACCTGTCAGATAGGTGCTCTCAGGGAAATTACTAGACAGAGCTGAGTGAATTTCCTCATTGGGAAGATGAGAATAATACCTACTTTTGTGGTTAGGACTCAAAGATAACCTTTCCTTCAAACATACAAATCCCAAAGGGCATTGACACCCAGAGTTCTCATTCCTTCAAACTCTAATTAATAAGTGAGCTATATATTAATGACTCATTTTCTGTTCTTCTTAGAAACTTCCTAGCCTGAAGTAGAGATACTGTTGGCCAAATACTTTCAGATTGGCAAACATGGGGGCTTAAGGTAGGAATAAGAGAAAACCATTAAATAATCACTAAACTATCAAAGTGCTCCAGAATGGGTAAACTGTGTGTCTTAGAGACTTAGAACAGATGGCCTAGAGTCAAAAATTTAGATTGAGATTATAAGGAACAAGGTCTGTCTATGGCCAAGTAGGAAAGATCTAGAAGGTTTTACATGGTTCTACTCCAAACAATCCTTGGAGTAGACCTCCAGCAGCTTTATCTCTGCCAGACCCGACATTAGTCACAGTGGTGGCAAAGGTTTCTGATGGGGAAAAACATCCCAAAAAGAAAGACAAATCATAACTAATTCAGAGGTGGCTGAGTAGACTGTCACCTCTCTCTTTCTATTTGCTGATGCCGAAAATTCTTTTAATTTGAGTGGAACATCTTTTATCCCATAATTATAGCTGAAAGGCTTAAACTTCACAAGGCTATTTCAGACAAGGTGTTGATAAATATGAACTCCAGTCAAAATATAATCAGTCAATCAGTCAACAGGTGTCAATGATTGCTTATTAGATCTCTCTCTGTTTTGAGAGAGAAAAGAGGTGAAGGGAGCAAATCCCTGGTCAGCTGAAAGGAGAGAAGGGGTCACCACTAGAGGAAAGCTCATAAAAGTTTTCTTACATCACTATTTTGCCCCAGAGGGGTCCTGTTTGAAGCTGGGAGGGGGCAACAGAAGCTGACTGAGCTCTGAGATTTGGTTTGGGGACATTTGGGGCCTTATAAATATTTTGTTTTTGTTTGGTCAAGATTCTACAAATGCCATAAATCTGTTACAATGGTTTATGAATTATGGTTCCTTTAGTGGTGTTTATTTTTCACAGGGCTGATTGACTTTTCTTTAGGAAAAAAGGGGCACCCAATAAATTGGTAGCTTAGATGCTGGACATCAGCTGTCTCAATTCTATCTGTAACATATTCCTTCTGTGATTACCCAGACCTAGTGGCCAGTTCATCAGTCAGTCAGATACTCAGATAGTCAGTCAGTCAGAGAATTAGTCAGATATTCAGTCAGAAACATTCAGTCAGCATTCAGCCAGTCATTTAGCCAGCCCATCAGTAGGCATTCAGTCAAACAGCCAATTAGGTAGTCAGACATTCATTCATTCAGATTGTCAGTGAGTCAGACAATTAGACAGTCAGTTAGACATTCAGTCAATTATTCACTCAGATAATCAGACGGTCAAACAAGCAGACAGTAAGATAGTCAAACATTCAGTTTTATGGTTATACTGTAATTCAAGGTGTTGCTACAATTTAAATATATTTTCCTTCTTAGGGTTTTAGTAGAACTTGGGAGAGTTTTAAGTATAAAGTACGTATAGGGCCCAAATCAAAGGATTATTTTTTGATTACCTGTGAGATTGCAAGATCCTCTGACAATCTTTTACACAATCCTTGAGGCTGGAGGCAATTACAGTCCAATGGAGACCACATTAATTTTGAAATCTGAAGACCTGGTGCTTGGCATAAAGTGAGTCACATGATAGTTTATATCAGTCCAAGTATTACTGACTGTTATAACACAGGAAAATCTTGGAACTTTAATGGGTTAGCACAATATAAGCTTACTTCTTCCTGGGATGGTGGATCAAAGATCCAGACTAACAGAGGTTTTGCCATGAGTCAACCATGGCGGTTGTCCTGGGCATCTACAACCACACAAGATTTCATAGGAAGTTTGTATGGGCCAGGCCTAGAAGTGGCTTACATAATGCCACCCTGTTCCATTGGTCAGAACTCAGTCACACGCCCATATCCAACACAGAGAGCCTGGGAAACAAGCCTACCTGGGGGCCCAGGAGGAATGGAAAACAGTTCGGTATCTAGCTAGTCTCTGCCACAGTGCTCAACAAATGTTTGCTCAATGAATGGTTCCAAGTTCCAGCAACCATTTACTGAGTCTTGTGATCCTGGCTAAATATTTAGACCTAAAAATATGTGCCATGTTTTAATCTGTAAAAAGGGCATGGTACCCCAGAGGGGTTTTGTGTTTCTTATTTTATTTTAATTTTTTAAAGCATTTGATGAATGTGAATAAGGACTTATAAAGTGATAGCATGCAATATGACCTTTTCTCAGATAAATTTTCACCAAAAATGGCTAGAAAGCAAGGCTGAGGACTCTGTATAAATTGTACATGTAATACAATTGGAATCATTTGAAATGATAGGATGGTTTTTTTCTTCTTCCAAATTATATGCTATACATTTGACAGCATACAAGGTGACTCATTTGGAGTTGCCCTGTGTCTCATGGAAAGGATTCACAAATTAAAATCATCTTAGCTAGTCACATGTTCACAATAACCTGTATACAGGATTATTCACTAGAGCATTATTTATAACTAGAGGCCCAGTGCATGGATTTGTGCACCGGTGGGGTCCCTCGGCCTGGCCTGTGGGGATCAGGCTGAAACCAGCTCTCCCTCATCACCCAAGGGGTCCTGGATTGCTAGCGGGCAGTTCTCAGGTGATGCACCCCAGAATCAGGCTCCCTTCTCTCTGGTTCCAGGTGCATCACCCGAGAACCACAGCTACCAAGTCACCGCAGCTCAGCAGCTCCTGCATTGAGCATCTGCCCCCTGGTGGTCATTGCGCATCATAGCTATCGGTCAGACGGTCAAACAGTTGCTTAGGCTTTTATATATAGATAGATAGTATAAGATTAAAAACCACCTAAATGTCCCTTTCAAAATTATCCTAAACCAATTTGGTTCCTCGGTAAACATCTGGCTGTTAGAGGTGGACGGTGTCTATATGTTCCCTACCTCATAGTTTCTCTTCCAGGTACTATATTGTAATGAGAACCATCCTCAGGCCAAAGTCCACCAAGGCTCTGCCTTCTGCCTCACTCACATCCTGAAGAAAGTGCCCAAGAAGTTGATAGAGGATGATGTGCAATTCTTCCCTCCATAGCTAACAGTGAATTCCCTCGAGGCCCAGAGCAAAATATCCTCAGCAAAAGCCAAAACAATAAGTAGAGCTATCTTTTCAAAATGCTTAACAGCTTAGTGAAATTTTTGTTGATGTCACTCTGTTGCCCTTAAATTAGTTTCAAGGGAAAACTGGTGAACTTTTGTCCTCCAGGAAGATTCCTTTTATGGCCCTTCCTCTCAACCTTTTCTCTCCAACTTCTTTCATTTCCTCCCAATCAAAACAATAATAACATCACCCTCTGCTAATGTCTATTTTGCTGTCAGGCTTAAATGGGTCAAAGTTCCAATCACTAGTGAAACAAGAGGGAGTGTGTTTGGCCTAGATGTGATAATGTACAAATGCTTGCTTAAATGCTGGTTTTCATATCCTAATGTTATAGGGAAATATTCCTGCTGGGCTGGAGGCCACTAGCTAGGACTGATAGCCAAGGTTTACAGGAAGGCACTGGCTAGGGAGGGGCAAGCTGGCTCTGCTCACCTCTAAGAACAACAGATATGGCAAACTGGCAGCTCACAGGCCTTATTGGCACATGGCAGCTTTGGTCTGATGCACATGGTATTTTCAAACATTTTTTAATTAGTTATTGATACCTAAAATATTTGGAGATTTCACAAAATTCTAGAACTAACTTCTCTATTACACAGCTGGCCAGCCAAGACCTGAATCTCTTGCCCATGTAAGAAACATCCAAACCTGTAGAGAATTTTTATGAGCTTTTTTGAGCCAAACTGATGACAACTGCCAGGAAGCAAAATCTCAACAGTTTGAGAAAATGCTCTGGAAAAGGGCCATTTTGCACCTTATTCTGTACATTACAATCAAAGGAGAAAACCTAAGGGAGTTACATGAAATCCATTGATGGTAGATTAGGGAGGCAGGAGAAAGCAACGCAGAGAAATCTCTGAGGTTGGATGAAAAGTAAAACCAGAGATGATCCCAGAAAGCTCTGCTAAGGTAGTCAGTCGGGCAATGAAAATGGGAACAATGTCAAGCACATTAGCAATAGAATTAATGAATCTGAACCTGGTGAGATGCTTGTAGAGAGTGGAACTTCTGAGTTATTCCCAACAAGGAGAGGAAAGTTGGAGCATTCACCCACCAACCCCATGCATCATTGACTGGGCTGTTCTCAGAGGCATTAACTCCCCATCTCTTCTGGCCCTCCCCATCCGAGACCCAGAATCAGCTCTCACATGGCAAGTTGCAGGTAGGCAGTAGGAGTTGTGGGAACGCACTAGGATGGTGCTTGCCAAGGTTATCTGGGCAGGACATAGACAGAGTCTGCTACACCATCCCATCTTGTAGTTGCTCAGCATTCCAAAACCCTGTTCTTTCCACGTGTTTCTTATCTTCTCCCAGCATTTTAAAGTTCACTATCTTTTCTTCTGTAGGAGAAAGAGAATATGGCAGGGGGAGGTGGGGAGTGAAGGGAGAACCTGGAGCATGTAGTGATATTTAAAAAACCTTTTCAGGAGTTATTTTGGTGAGGTTTTTGACCACAGGGGAGAAATTGATGGGAGGTCAGGGGAAATTCTTGTCTCATATCTGTACTAAATAACTCTGCTTTGATTAACAATAATGACTGATGGGAATAATTCAGTGAGACTTGTCTCTTCTTGTCTCTTTATATCACAGACCAATATATGCCTAATATCCCAGGTAAGGAGAGAAAAATCAGCAAATTTATACCACTGTGTATTGTTTAAGTGGTCTACTCCCAAAGCAAATTTTTTTATGACTAACCTAAATTTAACTGGGGCCCCATGTGGTCCAGTCTCAGATTAGTGTCACATGAAAAAAAGCAGTTGGTTTCGATTAGCAGACAAAAAGTAACAAACACTCCAAGTTTTTACTTAGTCTATGGAGCCTTTCTGCACAGAATACCATTTTTATAATTTTCTCTCCCTAAGTCTGCCTTCACAGTGTCATTCACAGGAATGATGGCTGTTCCCCAAAACTTTTGTCCCACTACTCTTCACTTCCCATAGCTCAAAACTCTCCTACTTTCAATTGTCACAACTTGTATCTCTCCCCTGACCCACCCTTTTTTGAAGATCAGCTGAGACCCTATCATCTTTGGGGTTTTGTTGTTGTTCCTTTTCCATTGTATATAATCACTACAACAAATGCTATCCAAAGCATCTACTCTTCCCTGTGGAGGGTTGTAATGTATGATATGGAAAAGTTAGTGAATGCTGACTTTTATGTTCATAATTTTGTTCTTGTTTTACTGTCTATACTAAGTTATCTCTTGATTTGTATCTACCTATATTTATGTTTCTTGAAAAAGGACCTAACAAACAGTAGAAATTTCCTAGTGTCTTCTTGCCTTCTTCCTTACCCCTTTTTCTTTCTTGTTGCCAACTACTTCTTCTACCTTAAGAACTTTGACTAATCTATCAACTGCAAAACTTGCATAAGCAGTTTTGGGAAAACACTATTCTAGTGGTTATCAAGCAAGAAGTACAATGTAGGAATGAGCCCCAACCATGAGTTTCAGTTAAAGTTGCAAACAGCTTTCTATGCCAAATGACAAGGATGAGGACTCCGCTTTTCCTGTTCTATGAAACTCTGACCCTGCTTCCCTGGGGGAGTCACCAGGTCTTCAGAGGCTTCCTGAGTCAGGGAATCAGCTGGTAAAGCCTTTCCAACCTCGATTTGAGTCTCTTAAACTGTTTTCTTTTGATTCTATTTATCTACACAGACAACGTGTATGTGTGTGTGTGTGTGTATACACATATATACATATTCATATACATATGATGTGTGTGAAGACAAATTAACATAAAGTTATAGATCACTTTCACATTCACTATGCTTACAAAATGCCAACAACTTTATAAGGTAAGCATGAGTCTGAATTATTCTACAAGTGATAAAATTAAAGTTCAGAGGAATTAGATGTATGTGTGTGTCTGCGATTATGTCTGTGCTTGCATGAATGATTTGTGATCATATATAATCAATTCCCACGGTTCAAAAGTAGAAAAGGCAGAAAATTATTACAAAATACAACCACATTTAATTTAATTTATCAGCTATAATTACAGTTAATAGTCAGTGTTATCTTCCATTAACATACATGTGAATCTTAATACTCATGATACCAAAATAAGACCTGGATAGTACAGGAAAGGACAATTACAAGCCTATCTCATTCAAGAACAACAATGAAAAATTCTAAATAAAAATATTATCAAGCTGATTCAAACAATTTATAAATAATACACTGCGACTGAATTGATTTATTCCAGAAATTTGGGTTTGATTTGACATATACAAGTCATTATTGTAATGGACCACATTAAAAGATTTTTAAAAAGAAAATATGATCTCAATAGACATAAAAAAGCATTCAAAAATTAACATTAACTCATGATACAAACATTAAAGTGGGAAGAAAGAGAAACTTCTCTAATCTGATCAAGTATATCTACCATAAATATTATAGGGAATTAGTGAAATATTAAAATTATTTTCTTTTATATCAAAAATAAGACAACAATAGCTGCTTCTCTTCAATATTTCCTCGGTGGCTCTAGCTAGCACAGCAGGAAAAGAGAAAAATGTAAACATACTAATTGGAAAGGAGCAAACAGAACTGTTACTATTTATTTGCAATTGTCTACATAAGAAACTCACAAGAGACTACAGAGAAAGATTAGAACTAACTAGAGATCTTATCAAAGTTTCTGGATGTACATTCAATATATGAAAGACAACTGCATTTCTATACATCAACAACAAATAATTAGAATATCTAATTTTAAAAATTAGAATAGTGCCAAAGTCCTTAACAGACACCTCACTGAAGAATATTTACAGGTGACAAATAAGCATATGATAGATGCTCTACATCAGATTTCACCGAGAAAATGCAAATTAAAACAATTAAAATAATGTGTAAAATAATATTCAACACACTTGTTTTTGGCAAAAATCCAAAATACTGACAACACCAAATGCTGATGAGGATGTGGGGCAACAGGAATTTTCCTTCATTGCTAGTGGGAATGCAAAATGGTACAGGTACTTTAGAGCACAATTTGGTAGCTTCTTACAAAGCTAAACATACACTCACCACACAATCCAGCAATTATGCTACTTGTTATTTACTCAAAGGAGTTGAAAATTATGACCACACAAAAGGATGCACACAGGTGTTTATAGCAGCTTCATTCATAACTGGCAAAACTTGCAAGCCACAAAGATGTCTTGTAGTAGGTCAACGCATAAATAAACTGTGGTATATCCAGACAATGGACTGTTATTTAGTGCTAAAGAGAAATGAGCTATCAAGCCCTTAAAATACATAGGTGGAACTTAAATGCATATTACTATGTGAGAAAAAAAAACAATCTGAAAAGCTACATTCTGTATGATTCCAACTATATGACATCCTGGAAAAGGCAAAATGATTGGAGACAATAAAAAGATCAGTGGTTACAAAGGCATTGGGGGGGAAGGAGGGATGAATAGGTAGAGCATAGAGGAACTTTAGGGCAGTAAAACTACTCTGTATGATATGACAATGCTCGATACATGTTATATATTTGTCAAAACCCATAGAATGTACAACACCAAGAGTGAAGCCTAATGTAAACTATGGACTCGGGGTGATAATGATGTGTCCATGTAGGCTCATCCGTTTTAACAAATGGACCAATACCAATCTGGTGAAGATCCTAGGAGAAAAATAGATCACCTGATAGAAGGTAAAAGTGGTCCTATTCCTACTGACATCACAGGAATTAGCTACTATTTCTATGTCATATTTGGAATAAAAGCTGTTTTCTTTTTATCTATTTTATTATATTTGAAAAGACTATTGAGACGGAGGAACATATGGTACCTTGAGCTTGGGCTCTGGTTGGAAGCATCTTTAAGATTTTGAAACTTTAGCAAAGATGATAGGACCTGGGAAAACTGCCATTTCAAAGCTCTGGCTTTCTGAATTGCATGCAGGAGGTAGAGATTGGAATGCACCTCCAGGGCAGGTATCCCTTTTTCTGGAAGTCAGTTCAAATGGGCCAGACATCCTTGCAAATGTCAAGTTGAGGCCAGACTAATGGTGACTTTGCCAAACCAAGAGCTCTGTGCATTATGTAGACGGTGTATGCAGTAGGCATCTCTGTGGGCTCTCTGATGTCTCTTTTTGATGGTGCCAGGCCTCACCCTTGTTGCTCCACAGAAGTTAGGCAGACTCCTGTCCAGGCTGATGCTCACAGGAAGTGAGAAGTTTGAAAATCAGAAGAGTGCAAGAAGGACAAGGAGGATGACCCAGAGGAAGGACAACAAAAAGAAACGTGGGCGGGCTCAACCTGGACTGAAGGGCTGACCCACATCTGGTTTTACTTAAGTCTAAGCAACCCAAATTTAAGAAAATATTTAAAATTAAAGGATCCATCCTACACGCTGTGAGGTTCATAGTTACATGGTTTATAAGCTCTCTATGTGATTCCAATGTACAACCAAGTATGAGAGCCACTAGGCCTTTAGTAAAATCTCACACAAGGGCCCTAGCTGGTTTGGCTCAGTGGATAGAGCATCAGCCTGCAAACTGAGAGGTCCCAGGTTTGATTCCAGTCAAGGGCACATGCCCAGGTTATGGGCTCGATCCCCAGTGGGGGGCTTGCAGGAGGCAGCCAATCAATGATTCTCTCTCATCATTGATATTTCTATCTCTCTCTCCCTCTTCCTTCCTCTCTGAAATAAAAATATATATTTAAAAAAAAAAAAACGGGGCATCACACTGAATTTAATTTTTAGTGTGACCTCATTTGAACATTCTGTCTGGTGACCCGAGTCATAGTCTATTGTACTGTCCACCTCATATTTCCGCCTATCAGCTTTCTGGGCAGATAGTAGGATTATATAGCCTGGCCTCCTTGTGGTTGAATGAGACCACATGACTAGGTCTTGCCAGTGAGTTGTAAAAGGGAGTGTTTGATTGTCAGTTCGTGACCCTCAGAGCTTGCACTTTCCCTTTATAGCAATGTTCAACATAGTGGCTGCTCTATCAGCTTGGATCCCAGAGTGAGAAGACATGAAAAGGGCCCCCAATCTTTGTTGTTAAAAGCCACTGTGATTTGATGGTTATCTGTGGCTGCAGCATAGCTTAGAGTATCTGAATAACTGATATCAGGACCTATGACCACAGGTTCTGCAACTTCTGTCAATGCTCTTATTTCAAATATCCTGTCCCATTTTTAAGCCACCAGTCCCAGTTTCTGTTTCAATTGCATATAATTTGTTGGTTCTATCTCCCCTGATGGACTGTGAAAGGTATCCGTTGTCCCCCTATGGTCTAACACAGAGCTAGGGACACAGTAGGGGCTTAATATATATTGATTGATTGATCTGCCATAACCCACACCCATTTTAAAAGAACGTTCTCCCTTTATAGCCCGTGCTTCTGTCTATAAAAATCTATCTACCACAAAGCACTCCTCATACTTTCCCCTTCAAATGGTTTCTTTCCCTCCTGACAGTACTTAAATTCAGCATTTGAGTCTCCTTGCTTTGTTTTAATTATTAACTGTGATTAGATACTCCACGAGTTCTGGAGCAACTGGGCCATTGAACACGTATAATTTTCCCGATTATTTTTCCCTGACTCAACCCGGAACAAATAGAAACAAACAACAGAAGTCAAAGAAGGAGTGTTTGTTTTCTCGGCTAGATCACTGTGGATTTACACCTCTTTCCCATTTGCACTAATGAGAATTACATGAGTAATTCCCCCCACAGTGAGCACAACCCCTGAAGTCCTTCCAGTGCCTTCCTAAAATGATAGCAAGAATTTAAAGCTATTCTAGGGCATGTAACTAAAAAATACCAATTGCTATGTAGCATATGTGAGCCTAAACATCTTTCCAGAATTGGGTACTGAGCTCCTGGAGAGATGAGATTATGTCTCATTCTATCTTTGAATACTCCAGGCCTAGCATAGAATCTGGCACATTGCATGTGCTCAGTACATTTTCATTTTTGTTGAATGAATGAGTGAATAAATAAATGAATGAAATCAAAGTTTTCTTCAATTATTTCACTAGAAGAAAATAAAGACCAATATTTCTAATACTGAAAAAACAACAACATGAGTTGATGAGTTGGAGACTTGCACATCTTTAGGGGGGTTGGGGGAATGCACATTAGATCCAGAGATGAATGCACTAGCTTTTCCTAGGACCAGAATTCATTGTCTAAACTGTTGTATCCACACAGTGGTTTGATTTCTGTGGAATTTCCCTCCGTGTTTTATCTGGTTTATGTATTGCTGTTTCAGCAACATCTGGAGGAGACCAGAGTAAAGAAATTTCATGGATTATATGCTGCTAATGTCCGCTCCAACTAGCTCTTAACATTTGGAATCAATAAATTTAGTAGGCAGAGTACACTGAATTAGAAGCTGAGAGGTCTGGGTTTATTCCTGACCTCATTGCTACATCCCAGAATCACTACAGTGGGTAGACATAGAACATAAGCCTGAAATAACTTCAGTAGAGAAAAGCAAGTTTTCACACAGTAATTCCCTCTCTGTTCTTCTCCATGTTTTCTTAAATATCTCCAGTTCAGAACAAAGAGTGTAGATCCAATAAGCCACGGGGTTCTAGGTGATTTATCAGGACATTATTGCTTGCCTGGAGTCAGTCTTGGCTGTGCCACATGATATCATGTCAACCATGACAGAATCTCAGAATTTGAGTAGACATTCAAAATCACCATGACCAAGTGCCATATAGAAATATCTATATGCAGCATCCTTGTCAAGCATTTGTTCCAACTTTTATTTGAAA
The DNA here is from genome assembly GCF_000147115.1 of Myotis lucifugus. Lineage (NCBI taxonomy): Eukaryota > Metazoa > Chordata > Mammalia > Chiroptera > Vespertilionidae > Myotis > Myotis lucifugus. Next base: position 269,176 of record NW_005871343.1, on the reverse strand, counting down.
CCTCGTCTTCTTTTTAAACCCTGTTAGGCCCTTATTATCTATTCACTTGTCTGTCTCTACCACTAAAATGTAGCTCCATGAAGAAGGGCATTCTACTGCCTTGCTCACAGCTGTATCCCCAGAGTACAGTTCAGTCACCAGTATATTGCAGAAGCACCATTATTCTCTGTTGAATAATGAATCCAGATTTTTTTCAATCTTTCCTCCTATGGCTTGGTCACTAGATCATCCATGATCCTGTTTGCTCCCCAACCACCTCCTCAGATACCCTCAGGTTTACCAGGACTCCATGGCCTCCCAAATTAGCCCATCACACTGTTGAACTATGCTCATTGCTGGAAATTTCTGTCTATGTTATAAAATTTGATTCTACTCAATTCTACTTCTTTCATAGGCCCATAAGAACCTCCAAATTCCAGTCTTTCAACTATTTGAAGACATCTGTTTGTTACCTTATCAACCATCAAGTTGTGTCAAGTCCATCTTCTTAATACATCCCTCTCCATGCTCACTTTCATTACATCCTCTCCCTTGAATTATTCCTGGTGTCTTGGGATAATTCCTGCCTCCACCAATTCATTCTTAATACATTAGCCTGAATAATATTTTAACATAAACATCTTTAAAAAACAAAAACCTCAGGTAGCTTCTTTTTAAACCCTGTTAGGCCCTTATTGTCTGTTCCTTGCTTCTTTCTCCAGTTCATCACTCATTATTCCTTCCCTTTTACACAATGTCTATAAAATTCTGAATTACTTTGATATCTCAAACCATCATAATCTCCCACTGCCTATCCTGCCCTCTTTCCCCATCCATTGGATCACTCCTGCTCATCCTTTCAGACTCATCTCCCACCATCCCCCTCACAAAGCTGAATCAGACATCCTTCCCATGACACTCTGCTCTTAATCCATACTCTAAATATTAATGCACTACATTAAAATCATCTATTCACTTGTCTGTCTCTACCACTAAAATGTAGCTCCATGAAGAAGGGCATTCTACTGCCTTGCTCACAGCTGTATCCCCAGAGTGCAGTCCAGTCACCAGGATATTGCAGAAGCACCATTATTCTCTGTTGAATAATGAATCCAGATTTTTTTCTATCATTCCTCCTATACCTTGGTCATTAGATCATCCACCTCCTCAGATACCCTCAGGTTTATCCAAGTTCCACCTAAAACTTGACTTCTAAACTCTGCCTTGAGCCTGAGGTCAACAGAGGGAGGAAAAAAACCCTAGGTATGAAATCTAAAATTTTATATGACCTGTATTTCAAGTCTAACTATCCCTCTTCCAGCTCTTCTTACTCTGGGTCACTATAGACATGGTCAGAATCTGAAAGCAGGGTGTCTTGGGATGTCCCTCCAAGGGCTTCAGGGGAGGGTCCTTCCTACCTCTTCAGCTTCTGGGGGCTCCTGGCCACATCCCTTCAAGCTTCATGTGGCCCCTCTTCCATCCTCCCGGAACATCTCTGGCAAAATCACGAGCCCCCACATCCCTTTTCACCTGCCCACTTTCTGCTGATCAGGATCCCCTGCGCCTCTGTTCAGGCGCCCACATCGGGCTGGTCACATGGCCCTGCCCGCCTGTCCACCTACCACTTTCGGTTGTGCCCACTTCCAGGTGATCACAAGCCATGATCCCTGCCCACCTGCCCACCTCAAGCTCTGCCCACTTCCAGCTTCTCACAAGACCCGCCCCTCTGTTCAGGTGCCCAATTCCCCCTGATCTTGTGGCCATTTACCCTTGGCAGCTGGTGGAGCTGCAGGTCACCTGGGCTGAGTTGACTGGGAGGTGTGCCAAGGCTAGGGACCTCTGCTGCCCCTCTCTGAGCCTCAGTTTTGGCATCTAGAATCTGGGTATGAAAACCCAGTTGCTGGCTCCTGTCAGCCCAGGTGCTCAGAAAGGGGAGCAGCAGGCTGGACTCATTTGGGGAAAGGCCTGGAGGTAAGGGAGGGGCTTTGGAGTACCCTACTTCATCCTATAGCCTGGGGCTCCGAAAGCCTAGGTGTCCCTGAGCCCAGTTAATTGCACTTCCCACCAAGGAGCCTGCCCTGGTGTGCGCACTGAACTGTTATTGTGGAGGAGCCTGGAGAAGGGAGGCGAGAGGAGGCGGGGAGGTGGACAGGAGACAAGGGCAAGGGACAGACACAGGAATGAATCTCCCTGTGAGGCCCTGCTGTCCCCAGAACCTGGTCAAGTCCCAAAAGGAGGGGTAAGGAGCTGTAAAGTCCCTGAGGCTTCTGCCCTGATGAACACAGACTGGCTTAAACAAACAGGAACACATGCTCTCTTAGTTCTGGGACCAGAATCTGAAATCAGGGTTTCTGGGGCTGTGCTCCCTCGAGGGTTTCAGGGGAGGGTCCTTCCTACCTCTTCAGCTTCTGGGGGCTCCTGGCCACATCCCTTCAGGCTTCATGTGGGCACTCCTTCATCCTTGCAGACCATCTCTGGCATAATATCGTGCCCCGGCTGCCCTGTTCACCTGCCCACTTCCTGCTGATTAGGATCCCCTCCCCCCTATTCAGTTGCCCACTTCCAGCTGTCCCCTCCTCTGGCTGATTACATGCCCTTTCCCTTCTTTCCACCTGCCCACTTCTCTCTGTGCCCGGTGATCACAAGCCCTGAGCCCTGTCCACTGCCCACTTCCGGCTGTGCCCACTTCAGGATGATCACGTGGCCCTGACCCCCTGTTCCCGTGCCCACTTTTGGTTGTAAACCTGGCCTCATCCCCCTGCTTATATGTCCACTTCCGATTTTTCACGTGACCCACCCCCCACCCTGTTCACTTGCCCACTTCCGGCCAATCACTCGGACCCACCCCCTCAATCGGAAGCCCAATTCCAGCAGAACTTTTGGCTCCGCCCCCTTGATCTGATGCCCACATCTGGCTGAGCGAGTGGCCCCGCCCCCTGTACAAGTGCCCTCTTAACCCTGACCACGTGGCCCCACCCCCTTGAGTCCTCACTTGTTCTGTTCCTGGAGTGCCACCTCCCTGGTTAGCTGTCTGGCCCTGCTCTTTCACTTGTGTACATTACCTCTGAGTAGGCGACCCCTCATCCTGTGGCCATTTGCTCTGATGGGCTTCACCCTTCCACCCATACCCCTCCTCCACCCCCAGAGGACAAGGGTCTCATCACTGCTCCAGTGCCTCAGGGTGGCTATCTTTGTCCCAGGGTCCCTCCCAGCTGGTAACCTTGGTGGAGTCCCCCTGCTTTGGGGCAAGGGCCAGGTGTAAAGAACACTCAGCCTCCCCTCACCTTCTGTGGCTTAGATTTCAAAGCATGGTTATTATTATTATTATTATTATTATTTTGCTTCTTCTGCCTGCCTCCCCTGGCAGATTTTGTTTTACCTCTATTTAATATTATTTAAAGATTATTCACCAAATATTCCATTCCACGCTCTTAAGTTTTAACAAATTTCCTACAATATGCTTGTAAGCTTATATACTGCTTGATAAACTGATTGCATTCAACTTCTCAATGTTTCTAATTATTTTTCTTATTATTCAACTTTTCTATCCATCTTCATTGTCATCAATACTGAGTGTCATCGATGTCTAATAATTTATTTCATCTTTCTTCATTACTATTTCTTCTATGGCTTCTTAGAGTTCTTGTACATGGTTCAGCCATGTTTACACATCTTAAAACTTCTAACCCTTTGAATACAGTGAATAATCTATATCAGGGGTGGGCAAACTTTTTGACTCAAGGGCCACAATGGGTTCTTAAACTGGACCGGAGGGCCGGAACAAAAGCATGGATGGAGTGTTTGTGTGAACTAATATAAATTCAAAGTAAACATCATTACATAAAAGGGTACGGTCTTTTTTTTTTTTTTCGTTTTATTCATTTCAAATACACATCTTAAAACTTCTAACCCATAGTTTGCCCATGGCTGATCAATATAATAAAAGCCTAAGCAACTGTTACGGTGGAATGACCAGAACGACCAGTCACTATGATGCACACTGACCACCAGGGGGCAGATACTCAATGCAGGGTGGTCAGTGTGCTATCACAGGGGGAGCGCTGCTCAGCCAGAGGGTGGTCAGTGTGCTATCACAGGGGGAGCGCTGCTCAGCCAGAAGCTGGGCTCATGGCTAGCGAGTGCAGTGGTGGTGGCAGGAACGTCTCCCAGCTCCATGGAAGTGCTAAGGAACAGCGAGCAGGTGGGTGGTAAGGAGCTAGGGCTCCCGGACTGCAAGAGGGAAGCTGGCAGGCAGACATCCCCCAAGGGGTCCTGGACTGGGAGAGGGCACAGGAACCCCTCCTCCCCAGTGCATGAATTTTACACACCAGGCCTCTAGTATTGTGATAACTATGTATGGTGCCAGAAAGGTACTTGAAATATTGGGGGGACCACTATGTGAAGTATATGATTGTCTAACCACTATGCTGTACACCTCAAACTAATACAAAATAATATTGAATGTAAATTATAATTGAAAAAATAAAATTTTAAAAACTAATCTTTCAAAAGGTAAATGCTCCAAAATGTGTAAAATTCTGATTAAATAGCAACATGCACAGAAATCTATGCAGGTTTTGCAAAGGGTCACTGCATTTTTCATCATTTATAAATAAACAAACATGGTATTCACATAATAAATGGGTACCTCCATTTTAATTGGAAATATGACAGTATTATCATGTAAAAGTTATGCCCAGATGCACTTTGAAAAAACCTAACGTGACACAAAGACACAAAGACAGATGGGTGAATAGAGAAAGAGAGAGAGAGGGCCCGGCTGATGTCGCTCAGTGGTTGAATGTCAACCTATGAACCAGGAGGTCATGGTTCAATTCCAGGTCAGGCACATGACCAGGTTGCAGGCTCAATCCCCATCAGTGGCATGCAGGAGGCAGTCAATCAGTGATTCTCATCATTGATATTTCTCTCTCTCCCTCTCTCTTCCTCTCTGAAATCATTAAAATCTTTTCTAAGAAAAAGATAGAGAGAGACCAACTTTCCTTTCACCTACTTTGGTTTGAAACAAGCCTTTTTCTCATTTACTGAACATGGAGTGGTGAAAATGGACTTTAAAGCATCTTTTCTGAAGAGTAATACCAGCTGAACAATTAAATCAACTAATCTGGGGCAAGTAACCTCAACTCTCTGGGCTCAGCTTCCATTTCTACAAAAAGTGGAAAGTTTTATGAGATTCTTTCTAGTTCTAAAAGCTTGTGATTCTATGAAAAATCATCCTGTAAATACGAAATAATGTGTGTGGCATTTACTTTTATTACAACTGAAGGGAATGATGTGTAGCAAGGAAGTGGGTGGTATAGGAGACAATGTGGTAGTGACTAGAAACAGAATCAAAACAACTGTTATTTATTGTCACGACCTGGTTTAGTCAGAGGGCAGATGAGCAAGGCCTGTGAGCCAGCCATCAGAAATGGGATAGATTCCCCAGGACAGAAGAATCTAAGTGACAGGAAGAGGCCATCTGGATAAGTTGACTGAATGAAAACGGTCAACATTTATTGGGCAATTAACCATTGCTCTTCAAATATATAGAGAATAATTGTGAGGATGAGATGAATTAATACTTATAAAGCACAGACCAGTACTCAGCACATTGTAAGTACTCAATAAATATTAGCTGTTACTATTAACAGTTGTATATAATTTACAATTGGTAGATTTCTAGAAATATCATGAGACTCAAACATTACCACAGATGCCTTGATCTATTGCTAAGGTTCAGGAAAGTTGGAATGTCTTTTGACCTACTAAAGAAATTTTTTACTTCCTCAGCCTCTCCCAAGATAAGAGTGCCAAAAAGTGGATAGAAGAGGTGAGATGGTTCTAAGACCCTTCTTTTCAAAGCTAAGGGCTTGCTCTTTGTTGAGCAAGCTTATGGGAGTGCTGAGAGGTTATGTCCTGGGTGACTCTTAAAGGGAATTGAGCTGAACACATTCTGTGATGTTCTGAAAAATAACATATACCAGAGGGTTTCCAGGGACAATCTAGATAAAGGATATAGAATTCCCACTAGGTGGTAAATGGGTGCTCTGAGCCTGAGGTGGCTGTAATCTCATTGTTGCTGCCCACTTTGCACTTGTGAGAGGTGTATTCTCTAGTGTTACTACCAATGCAATGAGTGCTTGGAAGAAATGTCAGCTGTGCAGGAATGGCCCTGCCTCGGCTTCTGGAGCAACAGTTCCCAGGTGCACCACATTTCAGGTGAACTGGATGGCTCATGGGAAGCCTGAGCCTGGGGTGGGGTGGGGTAAGTTGAGGGGAGGGGGGCTTGAATCTTGTTAAGTTAAATTATGGTAAATATGTAGATATGACAATTAGGCATTTCTTTTCCTTTTAAAAAAGTTATCTTTACTATTGAAAGTATTACAGATGTCCCCTTTGTTTGTTTGTGGGGTGTTTTTTTCCCATTGACCCCCTTCACCCCTTACCCACCCCTCCAAGGCCTTCACCATTCTATTGTCTGTGCTCATTAGGCTTATTTTTTATAGTAGCATATATTTGCTTGGTTTTGACTCAACTAGAGAAGTCAATTTGGTCTATTCTATTCCCGTGAATTTAATTGAGCTAGTGATTTTTTAAATTTAATTATTAAAATCTCAGCACTGATCACAATTCCAAGCTTTCTAGCTATAGGTCTCCTATCACAAGCCCTACTTCAACTTTCTTTTCTGTCTATAGTTCAGACAGCCTCATGCTCATCTTTCTATGGTAAGAAAGGGCAAAGAGATGGTGGGTCATCTGCCTGCACGGCAACCATGAACTAAGAACAGAATGGTATAAGAAACAAACATTCAGATATTTTTTTTAAGTTTTTGAAATTAAAAATATAAGAGCAGAGAAGGAAATATCAGTGGGAATCTTTAGAGGTAAAAGTGAGAATATCTCCCAGAAAAAGACAAAGATGGAATATAATAATAAAAAGTTTACAAAATTGGAAGACCACTAATTTAGAATTTGAAACATCTGAATAACAAAAAATCCAGAAAGATGGAATAAAGAAAGTAGAGTGAGGAAATATTTAATGAAATTATGCAAAAAAATTACCAAAACCTGTAAAACACATTTGTCCACATTAAGAGAGCCCCTTAATGCTCAGCACAATGGATAAAAACAGACCCAAAGTAAGGTACATAATTGTGAAATTACAAAACACTGGAATCAACAAGAAGACTCTAGAAGTTTCAGAAAGAAAATAGAAGTTCACTTACAAAATATTAGTAACTAAAGTTTGTTGTTGTTTTTTTGGATTTTCAAGAATAACACTATAAGTTCACAGATTATGGAAGAATACCTACAAAATTCAGAATAAAATTATTTTTTATCTTAGAATTTGTATCTCTCCAAACTGTTCATGATGTGAGAATACAGATTAAAAACCATTTCAGATATTCTGTCTCTTGAAAAATTTACCTTCCATGAATTCTTTCTCAGGGAGTTGTTGGAGTGTATATATCACCTAACAGTGAGAATAAACCACTAAAGAATTCATAGGACACAGGTGATAGAAGAAACAACACACACACTCACACACACACACACACACACGAGCTGAGGGAATCTTTAGAATAGTCATCATGAAGGATCACAAGATGAGTGAATATGTACCAAGCACAAAAGAAAACAAGGACATGTTAGATCAGGTTAAAAAATTGAAGCCAATGACAGTACAGAACTTCACACCCACCGTTGCCCTTTCCTCAGAACAAAGAAAATCGCAGGGAGAGTCAAGGGAACCAGCACATGATATCCAAAGTGATGACACTATATGGCTGAAATACCATGATGGGGCAATAAAGTGCATGGAGGGTATAATTATATATAATATATAATAAATATATATATAATGTGTCAGAAATGATACACAAAAATTAATTAACACAACTATGGAGCTAGGAGAAAAAAGGTATAAGAGGTCTTAATTTACATTATATGTAATTTTGTTCCTTTTGAAGATTTACTACATGTGCATTATCTTTTCATAAACGTTATGGCATAAAATACATTCTCTTAAAAATTATAAGTATATATACCGCTGACCCAATAATTCTGTATCTTGAAAACTAATATACATTTGCATGTGCAAAGTCATGTAAAAGGATATTCAAAATTACATGAAAGAGTATTCATTACATCATTGGTTGTAAAAGCAAAAGACTAGAAATGACCTAAATATCTGCCAAAAGAAGTCTGGTGAGATAAATTTCATATCACTGCACAATGAAATACTGTGTATCCCTATGAACAAGAATGAAGCAATTCATGAAGTATCAATGGGGATTGATCTCTAAGATACATGGCTAAGTAGAAAAAGTAAGGCAGTAAAAAATACAGTTGACCCTTGAACAGCACAGGGGTTAGGGTTGCTGACCCCCGACACGCAATTGAAAATCTATGTATAACTTTGGAGTCCCCCAAAATTTAGTTGTCCCTTGGTATTCACAGGGGATTAGTTTCAGGAACCCTTACAGATACCCAAATCCATGGATGCTCAAGTCCCCTATCGGAGAGGGCATGTATCAATGCACAGAGTCTTTCCCCCACATCAGTGGAACCCCAACTGTGGATCGAAAACAGTGCAGGTATTTACTGAAGAAGAAAAATCCGTGTACAAGTGACCCATGAAGTCCAAACCCATGTTGTTCAAGGGTCAACTGTATATATCATATGCTACCAATTGTATATAAAAATAGATTATATATTTGTGCTTTTTATGTGTGTATAAAATAGCTCTGGGGAGAGAAAATACACAAAAAAATAACATTGGTTATTCCTTTAGTATTTTCTTCATAGTACTGTCATTACGTGAAATTACCTCACAGATTTATTGTTTATTCCCTCCACTAGAATACAGGTAACCATAGAGGCAAGACCCAGCCTAATAAGTTCACATCTGTATCCTCTACATCTATTCTTGTGTCTGGCACATAATAGGTGCTCAATGAACAATTGTTGAATGTTGTTTGAAAGGAAATAAGCCTTTTCTCTGACCATGATGTAAACCTTTAGGGGCATAATGGAGCTGTGATCCACAAAACTTCAAAGGATTTTCTGGCTTCAAGAAAAAAAAAAAAGCGGAACAAGAAGTCATAAGAAACTGCTAATTGAATAACAAGGAATGTAAAATGTCAGCCTTCACCTATTGGTAATTGTTACAGTATATTCCGCCTCTGACTGAATGTTCCACAAACAAGCAATTAAGGTAATCTTCATCACAGGAGGTAGTTTGAGGAACTCAAAGACACAACATGTTTCAAACAGCTGGGGAACAACAGAAATCTGGAGGAAAAACAAAAAACACAACATTCTCTGAGCTGGTGTTTTCATAGAATTTAAAAATAAATGTCAGGAGATGGAACACAATCATTTATGAGGCACCAAATTAGATTCTTGGGTTGCTATAGCGGTTCAGAGGACAGAACAGAGATTTCTAGATGTTACCTTGGCAATGAATAGAGCAATTGCTGGTGACGTTGGTTGGTTTGTAAAGGTATCCAAGATTCAAATTCACAGGTCATAACTGAGGAGAAAAATTTCCCACATGTTTATAATTTGTCCTATTGTTAAATATTTAAAATAAAATCTATTCTCACCAAATTCTTCACAGGGGAACAAAGTCTTTTCGATTTTTCAAACTCTTTGAGTGTACAGCTAATGTACACACATATGTGCCCTCTCAGACATCCACAAACCTTCCTACTTGCCTCAAGCTCATACTTAACTCTAGTTGTGGCTCAAACCACCCCCCCCCACCTTAGCCGCTCATCTGGAGTCATGTGATATTTCACTGCACAGATTTAATGTCCTTCACAAGGTGTCTGATCTCAAGACCTCCATTATTCCAAATGTATTGGTTTCTGAACATAACCTTTGCCCTTTCTGTTTACCTCAAGAAAGGCCATGCGGACTTGAAACCAACATGGTCTTGTGATTTCTAGCAAGCACCACCCTTCCATTTCATCAGTGACTTTTAATTTATCAGCCCAAGTCTAGCAGATACTGCCAGTGTCTGGCCCATGTTCCCTGGCTACTTCCCTCCACAAGCTAAAGGATCTGAAGTCTTCTTAAGAAGTTCTCAGGCACCGACTTCCTGCCTGTGTCATGCCCTCATGGTGGGTGATAGTCTAGTGCTGGCCAGACTTCTTCAATCATTTAGAATAGTCTACATTCAGTATAGGTGCTCTCACCCCTCTCTCTAGGAGTTCTGGGTATTTGGTGCCTGCTTTATTATTCAGTTTTTGTAGACTCAGCCGAAACCGAGACAGAAAAGTTCCCCTTTTCAATATTGTATGATAATATGAAATTTAATAATGGCACCATGAGAGGGAGAAAATTATATTCACTGGAAATTCTTGAAAGGAGAACGTTGTATTTGTTTGCAATAGATTGCATGAGAAAGAAGCTAAAGCCCTGAGAGACCTGATTGTGGGTAGAAACTCTTTACAAAGGAAAGAGGAGACGTTTTTAAAATTGTGCTAGGGAGAGTGGAACAATGAAATAAAGACTATACACACCCTACCCATTATCACTGTGGGGACGTTAGTGCATGTTAAAGTACACTGTGTGAGCCGATTTCTTGTTGAAACAAGGGAAGAGTCTGATTTATGTATGATGGAAGCCCAGGTAGAGTGGGATAGCTCACACAGCACTGGAATGCAATAGTGGGAGAAAGCGTGAATAAGCTGGACCTGGGAAAGCAGCAAACTTTTAACGAGTCATCAGGACAGTGGCAGTCTGTGGAATTAGAGCTCCATCCAATGTTAACCAGAATGCTGAGTGGTGGGGCATCTGCAACCCATTCACCTTTGTACAGTGTGAAAAATGAGACATAGACATGCCTCGGAGATATTGCAAGTTGGGTTCCTGACCACCACAATCAAGTCAGTCCTGCAGCTAAAGTGAGTCATAATTTTTTTTTTTTTGGCTGGCGGAGGGTCCTGCCTTCAGTTTGTAACAAATGCATCATCTGGGAAGCACAATAAAATGAGGAATGCCTGCACTGTGTTTGTTCCCATCAACGAACCTTCTGAATTCACAATGGAGCGAGTTCAGGTCAGATGGCAGAATGACAAACCACATTCCAATCCCTTCCGAATCCTTGGTGCTGCCATTGCAAGTGATCTTGGCAAGTTTCTTGTTATCCCATTCTCGACTTCAGTTAATTCATCTATAAAGTGATGTTAATAAACATCTCACAAAATTATTGTGAGATGGGAATTTACACCTGGGATAGTCCCTGGGATAGGGTAGGCATTTACTATTCTGGCTTGCTCCTCCCTTCCTTCTCCTGAGAAAAGGAATTAAGTGGTTAAATTGAAAGTAAACTCAGTAGGATTCCCAAAATGATAATGCAAACCTAAATTGGAGGAGTGTCTGAAACAAGGAGATGATGACCACACTAACACATCTAAATGTGGTTTTGTTTTTGTTTTAGTTCTAAGTAAAACACAAAAAAGGGAGACACAATTTGAAGCATTTATAAATGAGGCAAATGAGGATGATGCAGGACTTGAAAACCATTTTGTTTTCATTTTTTAAAAATAGGACTACTTTTCATAAAAAGAAAAAGAAAACTGAGGGGGGGCGTCTAAGAGGGCTACTGATATTTGAGGGACTAATATATAGAAAAGAAGTTAGATTTGTTCAGTAAGGCCCCAAGAATTATTTTTTCTCTCTTTATTGATTAAGGTATTACATATGTGTCCTTATCCCCTCATTGCGCCTCCACACTCATGCCCTCACCCCCCTGGTGTCTGTGTCCATTGGTTAGGCTAATAATCATGCATACAAATCCTTTGGTTGATCTCTTTCCCTTACCCCCTCCCTCCCCTACCTTCCCTCTGAGGTTGGATGGTCTGATCAATGCTTCTCTCTCTCTGGGTCTGTTTTTGTTCATCAGTTTATGTTGTTCATTATATTCCACAAATGAGTGAGATCATGTGATATTTATCTTTCTCTGACTGGCTTATTTCGCTTAGCATAATGCTCTCCAGTTCCATCCATGCTGTTACAAATGGTAAGAATTCCTCCTTTTTTACGGCACCGTAGTATTCCATTGTGTAGATGTAACACAGTTTTTTAACCCACTCATATGCCGATGGGCACTTAGGCTGTTTCCAAATCTTAGATATGGTAAATAGCTGCTATGAACATAGGGGTGTATATATTCTTTCTGATTGGTGTTTCTAGTTTCTTGGGATATATTCCTAGAAGTGGGATCACTGGGTCAAATAGGAGTTCCATTTTTAGTTTTTTTGGAAAACTCCATACTGTTCTCCAGAGTGATTGCACCAGTCTGCATTCCCACCAGCAGTGCAAGAGGGTTCCTTTTTCTCTGCATCCTCCAGCACTTGTCATTTGTTGATTTGTTGATGATAGCCATTCTGACAGGAGAGAGATGGTACCGCATTGTCGTTTTGATTTGCATCTCTCAGATGATTAGTGACTTTGAGCATGTTTTCATATGTCTTTTGGCTTTCCTTATGTCCTCCTTCAAAAAGTATCTATTTAGGCCTGTTGCCCATTTTTTTGATTGGGTTGTTTATCTTCCTTTTGTTAAGTTGTATGAGTTCCCTGTAAATGTTGGAGATTAAACCCTTATTGGTGATAACATTGGCAAATATGTTCTCCCATGCAGTGGGCTTTTTTCCTGTTTTGTTGATGATTTCTTTTGCTACACAGAAGCTTTTTATTTTGATGTGGTTCCATTTGTTTATTTTCTCTTTATTTCCCATTGCCCTAGGAGCTGTATTAGTGAAGATATTGCTTTGAAGGCCCCAAGAATTTGATATTGAAGTAGGAAGTACACTAGATGTAGGTCAAGAGAATTCTAGTCACTCTGTTTCCCTGGCCAGTTGTGGGATCTCGGAGAAGTAATTTTACTTTTCTGAGACTAACTCATCTGCAAAATGAGGGTAAACTATATCTGTCACTTTTGAAGTCTTTAAAATTACCAATGGTAACAAATAAATGTTGCTGCAAGCAGAAGACACATGCATATATTTGTAGATAAAACAAAACAAAATGTACCCTTGCTACCAATGTTACACTCAGATATTCTATTTCATTTTTATAAAATGATGGTTGTGCCCTGCTAAATTGGTTTTTATAACCCACTAGTGGTTTCTGCAGTTTGGAAAACATTGGAATATGACATCTAGAAGGTCCTTTCCAGTTCTGACATTTGATAATTCTGTGAACAATAACTGGTTGTTGGACATTTCTAGGAAACTTATTTCAGCTTGAATTACTAAGACCTTCCAAATGGTCAGGGATGTCCAAAGAAGTAATGGGATTCATGAAAGGTGCTGTGCTCCCCATCTTTGCAGGTATGCAAGCAGAAATTGATTGGCCATTTAGTTGGATGTTGGAGAAGGGATTTAAATCAGGTGGTTGATCTATACAACCTTTAATTTCTCTTCCAGTACTGAGCATAAGTAATTCTAGGATTATCATGAGCATCTACTTGCAAATAAAAACTAAAAGTCAATGTAGACAAGTATTTAAAAATAAGACAATGTTTTTACCATTATCCCTTCTTTCCTAAATATTTTGGAATAACTACAAAGGCTTAGCAAAGGATAATTAGGAAATCTGAGAAAAGTTGTTTATTGTTCATCTGTCAAGAGCTATTCCAACTTTTGCCTGTAAATTTTTTAATGTTTTGTCAAGCCTGATTTTTCCTACAGCTTTAAGAAAACCATACTGGAACCATAAAGGTATTGACTTGTTCAAAAATGAGAATACCTCTGATTTGGCACACACTAATAAAAAGAATCACAAGGTTTGTGAAAGCATTAACTCCACCTGAAACATGTATTTGATGAGGTACAACCAAGAAGATGTCTCCATCTCTTTGAGAGAGCTTTTGACATGCCTGTGAACAAAGCAGAAATAACTTGATACATTTCCTGTTGTAGAATTAGAACCCGTGTCACAACTTGATAAAATAACCAGTAGATACACCTACCCACCTCATGGTGACGATAATATTAAATGCCAGGTAACTGATCTGCACCTAGAAAATTTATTTCCTCCCTACAAATTCTAGGTTGGTTTATGCCCTGAAAATGGGTATCTCACAGGAAGAAAGATGAAAAGGTCATTGTCAGCCTGCTTCAATAACCATGTTCATTTTTCTCTGAGGTACATGTTGTCCTGAGAGGTCATTTAGGTCTTGCCGCCCCCATGTCTAACCCCTGTCTTATGGGGAGGAAGTAAGTGGCCAGCACACTCAAAATGGTAGATTCTATTTACATTAAACCCTTCCTGGTTATTATTTTGCAACTGTCCTCAAAAATAACTTAATTATCTGTGTCTATTTGGACCAAAATGTTAAATTTCCATCAGCTCCATTAAAATTGTTTGGCTCCTTAATTCACTTAATTTCCAAATTTTCCCATTTAAAACATTTTGGGATGATGGAAAGCAAATTTATAGCACGTCTGGTAGATTTTAATATTTCCATTACCTTCTACCCCTCAGATGCTTATAATTTTCTGTCTGAGCTTGCTCCAAAAGGGAAAGTAACTTCTACTAACATTTGGTTTATCATCTCCTTCCCTAAAGTACACAGTGAGGATTGGCTCTGGGGGCGCTTTGTGGGCCTTCAGGAGAGAAAATACTCTGACCTGGAGGAGGCAGTGAGAAAATAGAGAAGAGACATGGAATAGTAATTAGCTATTGCTGCATAATATTTATTGCTTCAAAATCTAGTGCCTTCAAAGAGCAACAATTTAGGTCGTTAGTCTGTGAGTTGAGCAGGGGGTTCTGCTGATCTGGGCTAGGCATGGCTGATCTTGACTATGTTTATTCATATGTCTTTGTTTGCCCTGCTCACCAATTGCTTATGGTCCAGCAGCCCCAGAATAAAGCTCTCAGGCAAGGAGGATTTTGATGTTTAGAAGTGAAACCTCAAGGTCTATTCTAGTGTAGATACAGCCTATCTTCAATTTCCTTTGTGACAATTATAATAACCTTCATTCGAATTCATAAAATTTACCAAATTATATTTTTATGTTTTCTCTTTTATTCTTCCCAAGATAGACATAAAAAAATATTCTATAGATGAGGATGTAGAAGCTCCACAGGTCAAGTAACTTGTCCAGAGTCAAACCACAATTTAAATAATATCAGGAATGAATTTCAAATTCTAAGTATGATAAATTGTCTAGAATGCTTGTCTCTTTTGTTCACTTGACACATTCCTACCCATCTGCCTTTGATCTAGTGTAACATTTTGATTTTTAAAAATCAAAGACATAAGTGAAGATAATTACTATAAATCTAAGCAAGCAAAAACCAACAACAGAAAAGAAGAAGATGATGATTGTTGGAGAGATAGGAGGCCTCTTCCTGGATACCTTACAGAGAAAAAAAAGGACTACAATTTTCTAACAGATGGGAGGGGACATGCCAAAATATACTACATATGGGGGAAAGTATGTAGAAATCTTATCTTAAAATTCAGCGTGAGAAGCCAAAATGAAAGCTTTTACCAGAACTTTAATAGGGACTCTAAGGAAGATGTTTGCGTAGTTGCCAGGGCCTGTGATATAGGAGGTGACAATTACAGGTTGATCACTGCCACTTGGACAGAAAGAGCCAAAGGTGAGCCCATGCCTAAGGTGACTTCTAGCGCCCAGGGGCTGACAAGGAGGAGGAACAGTGCCATTCAGTCTATTCTGTGAAAATTGCTCTGTGTTGGTCTCAGTTACTGGGAGAACCATGATGCTTTATGGGAGGGAAAATCAGATTTTCCAGTCCCATCCGTTCTGCCTGGGATATTCGGGTGAACCAAAGGGAGAACTCAAAGGGAGAGCAAGTGCTTTAAGGGGTGTGCGTGGGATTGAAGAGAAAGGGGGGGTGGCTCAGTAGGAGGAAGAAAAGACCTGAACAACTGCCCAGGGAAGAAGGAAGGTACAGGAGAGATTAACCAACACGTAGGCATGCCAGTGCTTTGGTCACAGAGCTTGGAAAGGCGGGCAGGAAATGAGGTGTGGCCTGGAGTCTGGGGCCCTGCTGGAGTGGTCTTCCTGACCGTGGAGCCCTCCTCTCCATTTACTTGAGGAATAAGCAAAGGTGCAGAGAAGTAAAATGCTCCCCAGGACTGAAGTGACTTGTCACTTCCAGTCCCAAGACAGAGGCTGGGAGGGACCAGAGTGAGTATTTAATGAGGCTACTAGACTTTGCCAGATGCTGTACCCAGGGCATGACACAGATGCTCCTCACAGCCGTCCCTCGAGGTACATGGGCTTTTCTCTACTTGGCAGATGATGCTACTGGGGGATCAGAGAGTTGGAGTGTTGCCCAAGGCAGCAAAGGTAGGAAGCTGCAGATCTGGGATTGAATCTGGACTGTCCCGTGCTCCAAAACCGCATCATGGACACTTAGTCAAGCTGCCTTCCCATCCTGGAGGAAACTATTAGGATTCTCACGACCAAAGGCACTGCCAAAGCTGAAGTACGATAAAGTCAGGCAGGATAGCCATTCCCTCCCAGTCTCCTTTCCCTCTCTTGTCAGCACCATATATTTTTATCAAAGGGAGAAGAACACAAGAAATAAGTAACCTCAGAGTTTTAAGACAAGAAATATTAGAAACACCTAGAGACACAAACTTTTGCAAAATTCCAAAATAGATTTCAAAATAGACAGATGGACTCACTCCTGAATTGCCTAAGAATTAATTAGGTAAGGTCTTGACTAAGAAACCAACTTGATTTATGGATAATTTGGTTAACAAGGAGGAGAGAAAAGAATTAAGAATTAGAAGTCTTTAACTCCATTAAAAGCATAAAAAATATATTGAAACCCTCAAAATAATGGATAATGTCCTACAGAGTGTAATTAGAAAGTCAATGACTATCCACATACATCCTCATCCTCCAAGAAATAGTGATGCCCTTTGAAGAAGGAAGATAGATGCCACATCATCTCATGTAAACAGGTCAAAAGAAGGTGGTGGGCAGGACAAGAATGGGGAGAGTTGTTTGTTTGTTTCTTAAGCAAGGCAGGCAAGTGAGATGGCATGGAAGTTTGAGGGGGGTATATTCTAACACTGTTCTGAATTATAACTACTGGCTCAAGAATGACTAAGTCAGAAACTCAGAGTCTGAAATGGACTTTGCAGGCTTCGGGAAAGATTACAATCACAAGAGGTGTAGAATCTGAGCTGCTGCGGGTGTGGACAACAGATTGCCCTGATACAAGGAGCTCTTGTCTGTTCCAGTTCTCAAACCGTGTGGTGATGGACAGATCTGGGACATTGACGTATAAGGTTTCAAGAGCATTGCCAGTAAGAATTCCTCGCCTCCCCAAATCACCGCATTCTCTACTTGAAATTTCATGTTTAGAATTTCATTGTTTCAGCAATGTGGCAATTCTATTGTTTCAGCAATGTGGCAATTCTAGGAGGAAACCACCTCTGTCCCTTGGAAGTTCCACATCCTTTCTTGAGGACATATTTTGAGAGAAAGAGCAATAGGGATTTTGAGGAGGGAAATTAGCAAGAGGAGAATAAAACCTGCCCATAGAAAAAGAAAGATTAATGTGCCTTTAGTCTGCCTGTGGCCAGCAAAGCCCTATGACTGCCCCCAAAATCCTTTTTAATAAAATCATCTGTCAGGATGGGAAAAGGCAGTTCCCCAAGGCTTAAGACAGAAAAGCCACCTGTGAATTGCAAACTCTGCTATTACTTCCAGAGAAGTAGTATTTGTTTTGAATCATTTACAGTTTACCTGTCCAAGAGTTTAGTTGGAATGCCTGTGTTTTATGACAAATAAAGCATCCAGTTGGAGCAAGGAATGAACTGTGGGTGTGTTTTGTCTTCTCGTCTGGGTGGGAAGCTGTGCCTCAATGTGGTGCATGCATTTCCATGTCTAGACAATCGAACATCCGAGGGGAAAATGTAGTGCCCATCCTTTTTATAGAAACCTTTCCTCTGTGTCTGAAAGCTGAACTTTCTGAGAAGAATTTTTCACTTTTCTAATACAATCTTTTTTAAAACAAATTAAGTACCTGGAAAACAGAAAGGAAAGTCACGGAGTGAATTGGGAATATTTGTATTTGGTCATCATCTGGGGACATTTTTTTCATTGTCAAGCACCAAACACCAAACACATATGGAAATAATAGGCAACGTTTCTTTCCAAGCTTTTCAAGTTTTTGTCCCTGGGAGATACTGTGTGTCATCTGGCCACCAGTCACTCGATGACCAGAGCTTTCCATCTGCTGTGTGAGTCAGGGACGTGCCTAAAAGCTGCACACCCCCTGGAGAAACTGTGGGGTAGGGTTGGGGAGCTTAAATCCAACACCCACAAGCTTCCTTTCTGATAAGCTTTCCCTCTCTGGTAGTCAGCACCCTCACGCTCACTTCTACCCAAACCTTTTCTCAAGAAGGAACCTGAACTGTATTATTCCCATTAAAGGTTAGAGGGGGAGGAGGATGGCAATCCATCAGAAATCAAAATCAGGAAGCAGCCCGGGGAGGAGGGGTGTTTGGAGAGCTTGGGAAAAATGTATGGTGCGAGTCTGAGTGAGGTCCCACTTGTCACCCAAAGCCACTGGTGCAGAGCCATGGGCTGGTTTGGTGTCCTGATCTTGTTCAAAAAGAGGTGGGACTAGGGAAATGGTAGAATCAGGGCTCAGGGCCCAGGGAGGATGTCTGCCCACCTGGTCTCTCTCAAGGGTTCCACGTGCAGGCAGCAATTGGTTTCTTATTGACCTTGGTCACTTGTAGTTAGGAAGGCCAGCTTTTTGCTTTTACAGTCTCCCTCCATCCCTCTCTGCCTCCCTCCTCCCCACCTCCGTCCCCTTCTCTCCTCCTTTTTAAAAAAGGTAGTTTGCATGAGGTCTTAACTGGAAAGAGTTCATCAGTGGATGTCTCTACACTTCCTTAAAGATGCAGGATTACTCAGGGGTCCAGCAGGAACTGGTGTTTTGTTCCCAATTTCAAAGTTTCCAAAGAATGAAACTTTAAATGTATCTAATTTTAGTAAAATCAATGGTTTTGTAGATAATATTTATCAAGCTTGGAAAGTTTCTTCCCTTTCCTCATTTTCTAAGAGTTTCTTTATTAGTTATAAATGGATGTCAGATTATATCACATGCTTTTTGTATCCATTGAGGATATGTGAAATCCCTTAAATTTGTGGTGACTTATATTGATTGATTTTTTTTAGGCAATCTTGCACTCTTGGAATACTAGTAAACACAACCTGATTATAATTCTTTTTCCTTTTACATATATTGCTAGATTTAATTTGCTCATATTTTGTTTACAATAGAATTTATGTTCATCAATGAGATTGGCCTGACTTTTTTCTTTCTCATAATGTTCTTGCCAGGTTTGCGTATCAAAGTTATACCAGTGTACTAGTTTTCTACTGCTGACATAAATGACTACAAACTTAGTGCCTAAACAACACAAATCTATCATCTCACAGTCCCGAGGTCAGAAATCTGACACAGGTCTCGCTGGCTGGAATCAAATCAAGATGTCAGCAGCGCTGCGTTCCTTTTGGGAGGCTCGAGGGAAGAATCTGTTTCCTAGTCTTCAGGAAGCTGGCAGAATGCAGTGCCTGGAGATCATAGAACCAAGGCTGCTGTTTTCTTGCTGGCTCTAAACAGAGGGTCATTCCCAGCTCCTAGAAGGTCCTCTATAGTTTGCCTGGAAACCTCCTCCTCCTCTGCTGTCAAAGCCAGCGACAGCAGGTCAGAGTCCTCGTGTGTCACATCTCTGGTGCTTCTTCCTGGCCACGTCTTGCTCTGACGGCTGCCAGGAAAGATTATTCTCTTTGAGAAAGTCGTGTGATTAGATTGAGCCCACTTAGTTCATTTAGGTCACAGTGGTTCTCAACCTTCTGGCCCTTTAAATACAGTTCCTCATGTTGTGACCCAACCATAAAATTATTTTCGTTGCTATTTCATAACTGTAATGTTGCTACTGTTATGAATCGTAATGATATGCAGGATGGTCTTAGGCGACCCCTGTGAAAGGGTCATTCGACAGCCAAAGGGGTCACGACCCACAGGTTGAGAACTGCCGATTTAGGATAATCTCCCCTTCTCAAGGACCGTAACCTAAACACACCTGCAAAGTCCTTTTTGCATGTAAAGTAGCATATTCACAGATTCCAGGGATTAGGCCATGGCATCCTTGGGGAGCCATTATTCTGCCTACTACAGAGTTAGCCAGGGTCTTTACTGTCCTCTGCTAGTCTCTGAAATTGTTTATGTTAAACTGAATTCTTTTTCTTTTTTTTACTTTCTTGCAGGTTTGATAACACTTGCGGCGAAGCAACAGGAACCTAACATTTTTTTACGGGAAGAATCTGTTTATTACTATATTATTCAGGATAAAACAGCTTATTCTATGACATCAAATATACCTAAGGTCTCAGTGGCCTCAGACAACAAAGGTTTGTTTCTCACTCACATCCATGTAGATGCAGGTTGGGAAGATCTTGGTGGCTACCACCCAAGTTGCCATTCAGGGATACAGGCTTCTCCCAAAAAGTGGAAAAACCTTCAATAAATACTTGAATTGAGAAATAAAATATAGTATATTCAGACTTTGGAATAAGACATAGCAATGAAAATGAACAAATTAGAACTACATGCAAGAGCATACATGAATCTTACAAGCAAAGTCAAATGCAATAAGCAAGATTATATATAAAATTATTGAATTTATATTAAAGTCAAAATTAGAAAAAACTAGTCTATCTTTTGAGGGATGCATAAAGAAGAGGTAAGAGAAAAATAAGAAAGAAATTACACGGGAGTCAGGTTACCTCTGGGCGGAAAGAATACCTTAGAGTACCCCAAGTTCAAAAATCCTCCAAGTTATCTTCTACTAAGTTTATCTTAAATCCTTGATTACCATCAGGAGTTCCTCTTTGCCTGGATAATAAAGTGAATCTTAAAGATATATTTCTCAAAGAGAAAGAAAGTATCTATTCAATTATTTTAAACAGTACCACATTTCAGAAGGAGATTATTCATATGAAAAATAGTTGTGAAGTTGGAGGAGGGAGAGAGAAATCACTTTCCCTAAGCCCTCACCTATTGGGGTAAAATAAAGCTGTACTTCAGTTTCAACCCCTACTCTGATCAACATGTACATTGGATTCACTTTTATTTCCTAATTCCATGTGTTGTATGTACTTGAATATATGCATATATATGACTTATTCTAGGGGGTCCCTGTCACAGAAAATACAAGGTGACTTGTTTTCCTGGAAAACTGTGTGTGTGTGAATTGCCATATGTACATGTATGGTAGCCTTTTGTACACCTTCCTTAATAACCACAGTCAAATAATCAAAGTTTAAACAAGACTTAGCTGGTTTGGCTCAGTGGATAAAGCGTCGGACTGTGGACTGAAAGGTCCTGGGTTCGATTCTGGTCAAAGGCACATGCCTGGGTTGCGGGCTCGATCCCCAGCAGGGGGCGTGCAGGAGGCAGCCAATCAATGATTCTCTCTCATTGATGTTTCTATCTCTCTCTCTCCCTCTCCCAGCCTCTCTGAATTCAATAAAAATATATTTTAAAAAATAATAATATATTAAAATAGCCAAACAATAAACTGAAAAGAGAATGGTCACATTTTATAGTTAATGTAGCCAAGTTTGTAGGTCTGTGACTGGTTGATTGATTGCATGCAGATTTGGATTATGTTTTCTTCATTTCCTCAAAACCCCCAGTTCCCAAATTGTCTTCCTTGGAACCCTGGCACTCTCTAAGGTATTATGAAATACTTCACGAACAAAAAACAAAAGTGGCTTTGCTTCAAAGTAGTTGGGAGAAAAGGATTAATTCAACAACATTAAACTCTTGCCTCAACCACTTGGAGTATCTACCATGATCAAATGCATCGAGCATCTGCAAATAAGGGCAGAGGAAGTTGCATTCCCAGACTTATCTGTGGTTTTAGTTTGGAAATGCTATGCCTGGACTGGTGATTCTCAAACAATTTTGACTGTATCACATATCAACAGGCACAAAATAATAAAGAAAAAAAGACCTCAATGGCTTGCTTTGCTTACCCATCCCAATTTCCATTGAAAAGAAAAAGCATCAGTGGAATTGCATGCTTGCCTTTGCAAGACATAATATTTTGATTCGTTTTATGGTCCATCAGCAGACTTCCATCACCACTGCCATACTTGAGGAACACTGCCCTGCAGCAGATAGCTTTCCTGTAAATATTGAAATGACTACCACTTGATGGAAGCCATTGTAAAGATGTGAACTTAGTCTGAATAGTTGATTATGTCAACCTAAATGCAATGAAATATAACAAGCTACACAGAAATAAAAGCCTTTTCTCTCTTTAAAAACTATAATCTGTGACTTACTATACTAACTCTTGACTTTAAGAAGAGTATTTCCATAATCATTTACAGTTAAGTAAAAAATTTGAGATTTTTTTGCAAACATGCATGCTGCAAAAAAAAAGTCTGTACCATTAAAGAATTAAGTATTTCACGAGCTACTTAATGAAGTATGATAGGGTTTTTTGCCCCACAGTTAGAGTTATTTGCTTTCAAGATAATTGAACTCAATAACCCTACAGAATGTCAAAGGGGGAAGTGTTTCCAAATGTTAAATAACTTCCTTTTAAGGGACATGACACAAATGACTATGGGGAGGGCTACTAAAACCACATGTTCGTCACCTCTGACAACAGCCAGGAAACCATGTCTGTGTAGGGTTAGTGAGGAAAGCATTGCAATATAGCAGGTGTGGGCTCCAGAAATATTTGCATGATTATGTACAGTTCTTGTTCCTAATCTCCTTCCCAGATTCACATGGGCTGTTCTGGAAGAGGAACTGAGGCAGAAAGATCATCTGAGGCCAAACAGGGCCACCACTTACTTATTAAAAGCCATGGGCAAGTTAAAGCCTGTTCCTCTTGTCCTCTGTTGCCTCTCTCCAAACACACACTCTGCATATTTATCCACTGAGAGTCACCTGTTAGCTACCTGCATAACAACATAGCCATTTGGTCTCCAGTCAGGAACAAGCTACTGCTATTGAAATGCGATTGAACCAGAAATAAACATGAGTTAGAGGGCAATTACTTTGCCAAAGAACAAACAGGTCTGTGATAATTAACGGAAGATGGCCCTTTTATTTTTTAAAGGTTTATTCTTGGAATAGTAGGAACTCTGGCTATTAATTATTAGAGATAATGCTTCCTATTAGTAAGGGCAGCGGTAACATTTATTATAAAACCCCTGTGAAATATGTGATCTTTATTGTATGAAAGTACAAGCCAAAAAGCAGAGATGTTTAGTCAAGAGTACAAAATTGAAGCATACTTCCTGATATCTGAATTGGTTTGTTCTTCTTAGAAAGGAGAGGGAACAAGCGACAAAGAAATCATATTCTTCCTGTTCTATTTGGTGGACCCACTAAATCTTTGAAGCTCGTTAAGTAAAGGTCATAGAAATGTAAACTGGTACAGTCACTATGGAAAACAGTATGGCGGTTCCTCAAGAAATTAAAAACAGAACTACCGTATAATTCAGCAATCCTACTTCTGTGTATATATCAGAAGGACACAAAATCATTAACTTAATATATCTGTACTCCAGTGTTCATAGCAACATTATTCACAATAGCCAAGGTATGCAAACAACCTAAGTATTTATCAATGAATGAATGGATAAAGAAAATTTGAAATAGATATTGATGTATATAATGGAATATTATTCAGCCTTAAAAAAGGAAATCTTGCTATTTGCAACAACATAAATGAATCTGGAGGATATTATGCTAATTGAGATAAGTCATGGAGTGAAAGACAAATGCTGCATGGTATCACTTATATTGTGAAATCTTAAAAAAAAAAATTGAACTTATAGAAACAGAGAATATAATAGTGGTTGCCAGGGGCTAGGGGGAAAAGTTTATAAAAGGGTAGAGACTTTCATGTAGAAGATGATAAGGTCTAAGGATCTAATGTATAACAGAGTGATTACAGTTAATAATACTATATTATATAATTAAATTCACTAAGAAAATAGAACTCAAATGTTCTCGGGAAAAAGGTAAATATATGAGGTAAAAGTAAATATGTATGGTAATAGATGGTGGGAATCCTTTCACAATGTACACATGTGTCAAATTATCACGTAGTACACTTAAAATATATTGCAAGTATTTGTCAGTTATACCTCAATAAAGCTAAAAAAAGAAATCAATGTGATGCACCATATTAACAAACTAAAAAAAAAGGAAAGAAAACCCATATTATTATCCCAGCAGATGTAGAAAAATCACTTGATAACATTCAATATGCATTGTTGATTCAGTAAACTAGGAATAAAAGGGAACTTGCTCAAACTAATAAAGGACATCTATGAAAAAATTACAATTACATCATTCTTAATGGCAAAAGACTGCTCTCAACTTCTCTAGTGAACATTATACTAGAGGTTGTATCCAGCAATAAGCAACCAAAAATTAAAATGAAAAGTAAATACCAGTTACAATAGCATCACAAAATATAAAATGCATAATTATAAACCTGAATCTGACAAAATACTTAAAAGATCTGTACACAGACCTACAAAACATGGCTGAAGAAAATTAAGAATACCTAAGTAAAGAGATATGTAGTGTTCATAGGTCAGAAGTCTCAATATTGTTGTCAACTATCCTCAAATTGATCTATAGAGTTAACACAATCCAATCAAAATCTTAGTTCACATTTTATAGAAATTAACAAGTTAATTCTAAAATGCATATGGAAATGCAAAGGACCTAGAAGAGCCAAAACAATTTTTAAAAAGAAAAACAAATTTGGATTATTCATACTACCTGGTCTCCAGACTTATTATAAAGCTCCAGTAATCAGGATAGGGTGGTATTGATGAAAAGAGAGACAAAGGGATCAGTGGAACAGAATACAGAGCCCAGAAATAAACTCACACATGTACAGACAAATGGTTTTTGACAAAGTTGCAAAGGCAATTCAGTGGAGAACAAATGGTGCTTGAAAAATTGGATATCCACATGCAAAAAAATATACTTCTATCCGTACCTCTCCTCAGACACAAAAATTAACTCAAATGGTTCACAGGCTTAAATGGAAAATCTAAAAATATGAAACATGAAAAAAACCTATTAAAAAATACCTTTGTAACTTGTGCTAGGCAAAAAATTTTTGGGTATGACACCAAATGCATGATCCATGAAAGAAAAAATGATGATTTTAGCTTCATCAAAATTAATAGAATTAAAAGACTAGCTACATACTGGGAGGCATTATTTACAAATTATATATCTTATAAAGGAATTATATATAAAATATATAACTAATATTCAAAACTCAATAATAAGAAAACAAACACCTCAAATGAAAAGGAACAAAGTATTTGAAAAGACACTTCACCAAAGAGAATCTGTGAATGGCAAATAATCACCTATAAATATGCTTCTCAGCATCATTAGTCATTAGGAAAATGCAAATTAAAACTGCAAGGGCATTTCACTACTCACCTATCCAAATGGCTAAGATTGAAAGTCTGAACATACCAAATGTTGGCCAGAAAGTAGAGGAACTGGAACTCAAAAAACACTCACTTGTAAAAAAATAGTTTGTAGTTTCTTTAAAATGTTAGACATACGTCTACATATGACCCAGCCATTCCACTCCGAGGTATCTACCCAAGAAATGGGGAAAATATGCCCACACAAACACTTGAATAGAAATGATCATAGGAGCTTTCTTTGTAATAGCCCAAAAGTGGACACAACCTAAATGTCCATCAACAGGTGAATGCATAAACTCTGATGTACTCATACAATGGAATACTACTTAACAATAAAAAGCAACAAGCTCATGGATGAAGCTCAAATAATTACGCTGAGTGAAAGAAACCATCTATAATAATAAAAGCGTAATATGTAAATTGACCGAACTACCAAACAGCAGAACAATCATCAGGACGACCTTCCAGACGACCACCTATGACAAGCACTGGCGCCAGGCCAGCCAAGGCCGGTGCGATGCGATTGGTCGGGGGCCGGAGGGCCCCCCCACCATCCCTCATAATTGCCCCCAGAGGGAGGCCCAGCGATCAATTGTGGAGCCCCGGCCAGGTGGGCAGGGCCTCCCTCTGCAGGCGAGTGATCTGCCCTCCCACCCCCATCCAGTGATCATTGTCCTGGAGAGGGAGGTGACCTGTGGCGTGGGAGGGTGGGGCAGGACCGCACAGATGGAAACCAGTGGCATTAGCTGGGTAGGGACAGCTGCCGGCAGCCCGGGGAAAGAAAAACTTCATACGCACCTGATTGCTGCGCAGGGCTATAGACCCTACAGAGCGGGTTCCT
>NW_005871343.1:201602-242733 GCF_000147115.1 Myotis lucifugus | reverse complement strand
GGCACGCAGACTCAGAGGAGCTCTGCACCCCGTCACGAAAGGTCAAATTTTGCCTGGGATTTCGGGCAGGACAGAGAAACTCGCATAGGGGGAGATGGAGGAAAAGTCTGCAGCCTCTTGGGCTGGCGTGATCCGCGAATAAAAAGCACACTTACTCTTATGTTTATTTACACAAAACTTAGAAAAATGCAAACCAATCTCTAGTAACAGAAAGCAGATCAGTGGGTTGCCTTGGTGGGCAAGGAGGAGCAGAAGGGGAGCATGAGGAAATTCGGGGGTGAAGGATATGTTCATTATCTCGAGTGTGCTAATGGTTTCATGGGTATATATATATATTTGTCAAAACGTATCAATCAAATAGCTTAACTATACGCAGTTATCATACCAATTATACCTCAATATAGCCTTTTAAAAATTAATGGCTTAAGACAGAAACCATTTTATTATATCTGATTTTATGGGTCAGGAATTTGGATGAGCAAGAATGCTGGTAAGTTTGGGGAAGAAAGGGGAGAAGTGGACAATGTCAGAATAAAGAGAGAGGTTCAAAGACAAGGACATGAGAGCAAACGGTGGAGGATAAATAGTACTGAACTCATGGTTGGCAGTAGGAGGTGAAGTGGAAAATGCACTATAATAACTACTATACATTGATTTAATTCTCCAAATCTTCAAAGTAAAGCTAATAAAAATGTTAACATGCACTCAGTTTACTAAGTGCAGGGCATTGCTCTGCGTGCCTTAATTTACTTAGCATAGACACTAGGTGTCTTAATTTGGGTTCTCCCAGTCAGCCCCTGAGACAAGGGTTTGGGCTCAGGAAGCTGATTTAGGGAGGTGAACAAATGAATGAACAATGAAGGAAGGAATGGTGAATGTGAGACACAAAAGGGAGACTGCTCAATAAAGGCTATGTTCCTGCTGTGGGCACATGGGCTCAATCCTACTGCTGACCATCTGAGGAACCTAGTAAGATGCTCTTAGAATTGTTCCACCAGAGGGCGGGGCAGCTGGGATATTTATTCAGGACTCCCATTCCCATAGTTTAAAGGTTGCCCCATGGGCATCAGCTCCAATGAGGCCTTACCCGTTCAGTGAAGCCAGCTTCCTGGTGCCCTCAGCCTTCTAGAGAAGAGAGCCAGGAGCTTGAGATGGGCAGCTATCAGCACAGGAAGCCCACCTGCAGGTAAACTCAGGTCAGCCAGGACAACCTGGGTCTGGGCATCAGTTCACCCTCACACATTATCACCCTCATCTCACCAGAGGAGGAAACAGAAATAAAATAACGTACTGGAGATCCCATAGCTAGAAAATGGCAGAGCTGGGGTTCCTACCATCATCTTAGCTACAAAGTCCACATTCTTAACACGTAATGCTGTTTTCCCTCTCAGACAAGGATGATCAGAGATGTTAAGAAACAAGCCCAAGATTACACAGTTATTAATGCCGGTCATAGGAGATAAGCTTGTGTTTGAAACGATGATTATCTGACCTAAAAGCCTGCACCCTCTGCAATGCAGCACTCTAGCCTGCTATCTCCCCAGGACTCAGCTCCAAAGAGTGCGTTTATCACATCCAGTAACTCCTCTTACCCAGAGCAGCTTTTCTCTGAAAGCCCAAAGGCTTTAGAGAAATTCTCCTTCACAATGGATGGCAGCCCATATTTAGTTTTACAACCTAAGCACTCACTCCCCTGTGCTTCTTTATGATCTGGGAGCTCTAGCATTTGAAACACAACACCATCTACTTACAGTAAACAGATAACCCCTCTTGATTATTGACAATCTCTGCTACTGGCTTTCTCTTTGAGTGGTCACCTTAGTAAACAAGCAATTACTGGGAAATGAATGGATAAACAATGTATTTCTTTTGGGGGAGCTAATAAATCTTAGGCTCTACTTTCTTAACTTTTTCTTCTACTTTATTTCTCCCATTGGCCAGAGTCCACATCTGGCCATGTGAGGGAAATAATGAATCAATTGATCAATTAGAGAATTGGTGGCCCTGATTGGACATTCTGCATTAAGCAGGAACTAATTGCCTGATTCCAGATGCTTTTTAAAACATATCTCTGCAATCAATAGGCCACTGCCTATATTTTAGATAGAAGAGCAGCTTGGGCTGGGTCAGAGGAGGAAGGATGCTCTATAATCCCCGCCCTAGTCACGGGAGCTCCCAGTTCCCCCTGCCTTGTCCTGGGGAGCTTTGGTCTCCTCCACAAATGCTTTCTGAGGTGACCAGCACCCCAATCAGTGCCTCTCACAGACCCCTGAGCACCTGGCACAGAGGAGCGTGAGGAGCCTCGCAGGCCAGTGGAGTTACTAAGGAAATAGAAGAGCAGAGGCATCTAGGGATTCTTACACTTGAACAAAAACTGTAACAGAATAATGTAAACCAAGACTTGTGAAGGGGGGTGAGGGGTGTTCTCCGCCCAAAAGAAAGCAGTAATCAATGACCAACGATGCTTTCATGGAGCATGATGGAACGTTTCCCAGAATGCCATGAGAGGGCCTCCAGGGCACACACAGAATGACCCACAGCCTCCATCTGCCCCATTTTTCTCCCTGCATCTCCTCACTCTGAAGTCATCCTGTTTTAATGGGGTCCTTCTTTAAAAAAAAAAAGAGAGAAAGAAGAAAGAAAGAAAGAAAGAA
Organism: Myotis lucifugus; assembly: GCF_000147115.1. NCBI lineage: Eukaryota > Metazoa > Chordata > Mammalia > Chiroptera > Vespertilionidae > Myotis > Myotis lucifugus. The sequence continues at coordinate 240,079 of NW_005871343.1, read as the reverse complement.
AGAAAGAAAGAAAGAAAGAAAGAAAGAGAGAGAGAGAGAGAGAGAGAGAGAGGGAGGGAGGGAGGGAGGGAGGGAGGGAGGGAGGGAGGAAGGAAGGAAGGAAGGAAGAAAGAAAGAAAGAAGAAAGAAAGAAAGAAAGAAAGAAAGAAAGAAAGAAAGAAAGAAAGAAAGAAAGAAAGAAAGAAAGAAAGAAAGAAAGAAAGAAAGAAAGAAAGAAAGAAAGGGAAAGAAAGAAAGCTGTCTCTAACATATCACCCTGCCCGAAACTCTACAGGGACCCCCACCAGAGACAGGGAGTCTGTGTGGAGAAACGCTCTGGTTTTCTTTCTCCCAGTGCCCTGCAAAAACCACAGGAACTGCCTGGCTCTCAGGGCTTTACTCCCCCAGCGCCCAGACCTACAGCGTCTCCCCAGGAAGTGCACCGCACCCCACTACCCACGTGCTGTAGTCAGAATGAAGGGGGAGACAGGGAGCTTATATTTAAAGTTCAAAGAAAAGGATGACATCGTCTTATCCTGCTAAAATGCCTTAGGAGGAAGAAGAGATGGGATTTCCCTCCAAGGAGCCATGTCTGTGGTTCCTTGGAGGCTGTGGGACTGGCCAAATGCTTCAATGACTAAATACTAACTGCTTGTTTCCAGGCCCATGTCCTGGGTAATGAGAGCTGCAATAAAAGCATGATCTATATGCAGACCTGTTAGGAGACATCAGCCACTCCCTACGGAAAAGCAAGGCGGGTGGGAGCTGAGTGATACCCTTTGGTCTGACGCCTCTTTGTGCTCTGGCTCCTTTGGTAAGGTCCAGGGAGCCACTTTTTGCTACAAAGGGAGAAAAACCTCTCCGCTCCCCAGAGAAACAACTTTCCTTTGGTCTCAGCTGGTCTCCCCCTGCCGTGCTTCTCTCTGCTCTCAACAGCCAGCCCTGCACCACACTAGGCTGGTGGCTTTCCCAGTTTCTATGCAGGGTCCCTTTTTGTCTAGAGACTGTGCTAGGAGGTATGCCATGGGAGCAGTAGGCGAGGGAATTCTGATACCACCATTTATTGCTAAGAACCACCAGGAAGGTTTTATACTTATTACCCTAATTAATCACCCCAGCAATCTTCTGAGGTAGTCTCAACCCCATGGGATCAATGAGAAAACTCGGGTACACAGAGATTAAACCAAGTGCTCAAGTCACTCAGGTAGGAAGCCGGGTTATAAAATACCCAGCCCAGGTGGTCACTACTCCAAACTCCATGCCTGGGACCACCTGCTGCCCTGCTTTCAGCCCCAAGTCTCCCAGGAAGAGAGCCCGTGGAGGTGCAGCCGGAGGACACTGACCTCAGGGGCACACCATCTCCACCAAGTCCCCCAGACTGTTCCTCCTCAGCCAGTCCCACCATCAGACAGCACGTGGACGGTCCATCTCCTGAAACCGATTGTTCCGGGATGTGCCGAGTTCAGCACATGTTCTCCTCAGAAGTCTTGTCATCTGGCGACGGGCTTGGCTGCATTGTTCACACCTTTCCTTTCTAACTCCCTGCTCCGGAGCTGACTTTCAGCACTTCTTGGCTGATGATACGGACCCTCCCTTTAGGGATCAGAGGTCCTGTTATTAATGAAGAGAGTTAGCTCTTATGTCTCCCCAGCTCTATTTAAGACATGGAGACACATTCATTGAATAAACACCCTCCTAATGAAAACCCGGTTTGTTTTGTGAAGCACCTCAGTGGCTCCACTGAAAAATGCCCCCCTCTCTTGAATATGTGTCTAAGAGCTCTGAGACAAGGCTTCCCAACATAAAGGAGGGTCCCGATAAGTCCGTCATCAGTCCATCCTGGAATATCTTTTGATATCAAGAACGCAGATTGGAAAACAAGAAGAGAGAACAAAGCATCAGGTATTTTTTGAGGCCTGACACTGTTCATCACCATATTTGCCATCCTGAGAATACAGGAGTCTAAAACTCTACAACCCAGTTGCAAAAAACGAGATGAACAAAGTTAACATTTAAAAAAAATACAGTATTTAATTAAGTGCAGAATTAAGGTAATTGCAAGTAAAAAATACAGCATAGTTAACTCTCCTGTCCCACTTCTAAATCCTAAATTTTACCAAAATCCCTTATTCCATGTTTTCTGCCTTTTTTCTCAACATCGGTTTATGCTTTTCAACTAATATTTACTAAGCAGCTCCTATGCGTTAAGCATCATATCAGAGGCAGAGTGTGCAGCAGTGGACATGGGGGTGATGGCCAGCATCACTGAAGGCCCGGATCAGTGACTGAAAGGGTTCCTGGTGGCGTCGCAGACTAGACTAACTGTGCCCGCGCTTTCAGACTAACCCTCGAGTGGAGAAAGCAGTCGAGGTTCCAGCTTGGGTCTCAGTGATGTTGACCACAGATTTCAGACAAGCCTGCCAGGCCTGATGAGACTCTGGGATGGGCCTCCCAGGAGGCTAGTTACAGAAAGGATGAGGAGCCGCAAGGGAAGAGCTCATTCTAAAGAAAAAAAATAAACAGTTGGGCAGATATGTATAGCAAGTATAAATTCTCTTTCACAAGCTCACATACACAGGAAAAGTCAGATGATCATATCAAAAGTAAAATCTTATCTACCTGGCTCAATCCTACAGGGCTGGTGGGAGAATCCACTGAGTTACAATGAGGTTCCTGCCTTCCCAGGCCCATATGGAAGCCCTCGGCCTGTTGAAGAGAGATGGAGATAATTCTAGTTATTATTGCTATGGAACAAATTACCCCAAAACACAATGGCTTAAAACAACAATTTTCTTATGCTCATGGTTCTGTGGTTCAGGGATTTGGGGGAGGGCTGAGCTGGGCCATTCTTGCTTCATTCCCTCACGTGGCTGCAGTCAGATGTTGACTCTGGCTTCAGGCGTCTGAAGACGCCACTGGGCTAGACATCGAAGACACCACATGGTCAGCAGCTGCGGCTCACTGCTGGCTGGGAGCTCAGCTGGGCTGTCGACCGAAACATCTACATGTGCCTTCCCCACTATGGAAATCCCAGGGTAACTGGACTTCCTACATGTGGCTCCCCACCAAGCTAGTGTTCCAAGAGAACCAGGTAGAAGCTGCACAGCCTATTCTGAACTAACTCCAGATTCTGTTGGTTTTAAGAGAGTCCTAGGGCCAGCCAGGACTCAAGGGGAAAGGAAGTAGATCACAGCTTTTGATAGGAGATAGCAGGCTGCATTATAGAAGAGCAGGTGAGATGGGGAACATCACTGTAACAATCTTTGGACATACAATTGTCACCTGAGTGTCACGTGGCCAGAGTTGTGGAGGCAGGTGTCTCTATACTCCTGTGTCAAGCATGAGCATTGCAGGAGTCCTGATGTGTAGAATCTAATTATCCTTTTGGACAACTGCTATACCTCCGTGGAGGCACTGCCAGGGAAAAGGGTGCCCCTGGAAGCCACAGCTCTCTATTGCCCTTCTGACTGGGAAAGTACAGTAGCCCCCCCACCTTATCTGCGGGGGATACGTTCCAAGACCTCCAGTGGATGCCTGAAACCTGGGATAGTACCAAACCCTATATCTACTGTATTTTTTCCTATATATACATACTATGATAAAATGCAATGCCTTTCTATTTTATCACCTACTGTGGCTATAATCTTTGTGGTTTGAGGTGAGATAGCAAAACTAGCATGGATTTCTTTAGCCTTCACAATTTCACAGATGGAAGATCTGTTCTTACCACAGATCTTAGAAACCTCCACATACAATTTTTTCTTTCCTTATTAAGTCAAGAACTTGAGCTTTTCACCAAAAAGGAAGCCCTTTACGGCTTCTCTTGGCATATCTGAATTGCACTCAGGAGTCATCATTAAGTAAAGTAAGGGTTATTTGAACACAAGCACTGTGCTACCAGGACAGTCACCCTGATAACCAAGATGGCTACTAAGTGACTACCAGGCAGGAGTGTCTAAGGCATGGACACACTGGACAAGGATAATTCATTTCTCGGGCGGATGGAGCCGGATGGAGGGAGATTTCATTACACTGCTCAGAACTGTGTGCAATTTAACGCTTATGAGTTGTTTCTTTCTGGAATTTTCCATTTAATATTTTTTAACCACAGAAAGAAAAACCATGGATAAGGGGATGTTACTATACTTCTCCTTTCTCTCAAGAGGACCAGCATAGTCTCTCCCATGAGTTGAGACTTTTGAGAACAAAAACCAAGAAGAAAGATGTTCTCAGAACGCTTATCTTCCTGCCCTGCAACCACCGAGATCTGAGAACACCAAGATCTGGTTTATTGAGATGGAGAAGGGAGGAGCAACCAAAAGAGCATAGTCCAGTTTAGATCCTCTGAGGGGAAGGGCATTAAAATAAGGTGACATCTGTCACTGTGAGTAGTCCTATGGGGCAGCCCAAATGTTATTCCAGGTCTAGATGGCAAAATGAAGGTACTGGACTCTGCAGTGTTTTTTTTAACATTTTTGTAAAATGGAGGGGGGCGGGTACTACAATATGCTTCATCCCCCAGATGATCAAGTATAAAGAAGGAGAGGTATCCTCTCCTCTCCTGCCCAGAGCACTGTGGCTCCCACATTTAGTGTCCCAGAAACCTCACCTCACTTGGACATCTCAAGGGCTCCTAGGAGAAGGGAGCAGCAGTGGCTCAGCACTGCGGTTGGAGGGCAGGGGTGCTGGTAAGCACCCTACCATGCTCAGATTAGCCCATAACAACAACAACGAAATTTTAGATCCAAAATGGACATAGAAACAAGGTTGGGCACCTGCTATAAATCCATCCAGAAACATTTTTAGAGACTTCTCCAAAGCATCAGGTATAAATATCTATTCGAGGGAAGCCTCTTCATGGCTTCCTAAAAAGGACCTGGGAGACTCTGAGATATATTTTCAGTTATATTCCCAGCCTTCTTGAGACTCACCAGTGTGCCATGAGTCTTGAAATGACTAAGAATTCTTTTATAATTCAACCCCAGCCAAACCATCATCTCTCCTCTCTGTTCCTTCCCTCATTGCCCTTCTTTCTAAATTCCCAATGTCAGGTGTTAGCCATTGCTGGCCTCATCTCTTTGCTAACTGGTGCACACAGGAAGCCAAACGCTGTGAAATGTTACTAAAGGAGAGAAGCTGGAATATTAATTAACCATAACCAACTAGCTTCCCTTCTCTCTATTGTTTTTCCCACCTAGACCAGGGAGCCCTTTTGGTCCCACTGACTCCTCCATGGATCTTGGATCCACCTGCTCCTCCATCTCAGCCTGCTTCATATGATACCCTTATGACACAGTCTTGCTTTACTTCAGTACCAAACAATTTTAACACAAAGCAGATTGGTGCAAGTGTTATAACAGAGTAACACTCAAAGGGCAATGTGAGAATTGGTGGAAAGAGATGAATGCCAACTGGGGTGCCCATAGCTTGCTAGGGAATAAGAAATAAACACTTTGGAGACTTGGAGAATTGCATTAGCTATTCCATACTATTACAGTTTGTTTTAGTGAATTATCTTTCTTAGAATACCAAATGGTCCCCTAATAGCCTGAAAGATTTGAAACACTTCCAAAGCACTAACAGTTTTCCGTACTCAGTCACTGGGAGGTCTGGACTTCAGACCTTTAGTTGGCTAACAGCCAGAGAGTACCAACTTAGAATGACTTAGATTTGCAAGCTCTGTAGCAATCCAAACAGGTTAGCTTCAGAGGTCACGATGTGGGTTCTGTCAACATTGTAAATTTGGATCTCTTGTGCACACACAGCAAATGCATTGCACATATATGGGGAATTTTTCCAGATGTGCCTTCTTGCTATATATCTTTTGGCTTCCTCTGTTTTTCTAGATCCACGTTCAGTTCTGCCAAGGAGATGCCATCACTTTTTCTTAAAGAGATGGCTATCAAGAATTGTATATGGCACCCACTTGTAAAGCAGTGATGGAGCAAGAAACTTTCTGTATAATGTCAGGGTTGGAGGGTAACACTTCTACATGGTACTCCGTGTTTCTACCCCATTCTATACCCATCCATTTTTTTTTCAATTATACCCTGAGGAATTCTTTCCTTCCCGTAACTAATCAGATGTGAGTCATCCATTGCAAAAACACAAACAATGGTGGCAAAAAAAAGCATGAAAGACAGGAAGAGTCTAGAATTAGTTTTTCACTCACGGAGACTAAAAACATATCAAAGATGGATAAAGGAGAAAAGTGGAGTGGGAAGAACATCAAAAACAGGGGAAAAGGAAGCGGAAACATTTGAATTCTTAAGGGAAATAATCTGGAGCATAGTAGGGAGCCAAGTGGAAGCATAATCATCCCCGAATTGACCCTCGGGTACTTATCAATGCAGGGCTACAAACCTGTCCCCTCTGAGGGTCCAGTTTGAAATGAAGATTGCCTGGGTCTTAAGAAACCCTGCCCAGGTATCTCTCTCTCGCTCCTATTTTATGAGGACAACTACCAGAATAGTGATCATAGGGGTGTTGATGACACGAGGAGGAGACCTCACCAAATCAGCTCCTTAAGGAAGTAATTTTAAAACCAAGCTAAGAACAAGAGGAAACAACATTCTTTTCAACAGTAACAAATCCACAAATGAGGGCACTTGCCTAATTATAGTTTTTTGGGTGGAAAGCTACAGCACATTAACTTCCTTTATTCTTTTTGTCTTCTCCCTCCTGCCCCTCTTTTCCCCTCTCCTCTCTCTCCCTCTCTCCCTCTCTCTCTCTCTCTCTCTCTCTCTCTCTCTCTCTCTCGCACACACACACTCACATACACAACACAAATTCACACAAAACTCTGAGAATGTCTAATCTTAACTTTTTCTTGACCTATTTTGCTTCCATTCCATTTAACTTCTCAACTATATCTACCTTTAAGGGGATCAGGATTAAAAATACCAATATGCATAGCTAATACATATCCATTAAATTGTCTCTATAAGATTATGGGTTTCCTTCATGTAATGTTCTTCGCTTTGAAATGTACATTTTTTAGTCTCAATGGAACTAAAAGTGAGCTGGAAAGTCATGAACTTTCTTGACCAATTGTTTGTCCCCTGTAGCACCTCAAAGGAGAATTTATACCTGTCTGAGCTCACACTTAGCATATCACAGGGATACAAGGAGTAGTTTTTTAAAAGAGTCAAAGTTATCTATGATATTTTAAAGTATCACAAATACATAAGGTCTAAATGTTTATGGCCCAGACATGCTAGCTTTGTCACTATTTAATTTTCTGAAAATGTGGCCCTTTACCAACTTCTCCAATTCTCACTTTCCTCATCTTTCATATGAAGAAGCTAAACAACAATACAGTGTGTCTTTTGGCATGCTTTCGTCATCCATAAGGGGTTATTCTGTTCCCTAGTCCCTTTTATCCTTAGGTAACATCTATGGAATTTTCGCTAGTTATTGCTCTGCTGCTCATTTTCATGTGAATTTCATTTTCCTGAACTTTTAGAACACATGATATTGTCAGCCCGTCTGACTTCCAGGAGCTCCCTCTTCTGTCATTCCCATGTTGTGTGAAGACATAAGGTATCTTGCTTTCTGAGATGTCCTCACTCCATCTCTGTGTTTGGGCCTTTTCTTTTCTTCTTTTCTTTCATCCTGCTCCTGCTCACCTCGCTCCCACGCAGCAGCCCCTCCTCAGTGTGGGCAGGTCCTGGAAAGAAGGCTTGCTCAGGCCGGAGAGCTCCTGGGAGCTGGGCCTCCAGGCCTTTCATCATTCCCTTGCACTTAACTGTGACGGGAATGAACAAACTCTACCAGCTTCAGCCACTGCTCTCAAAATGCATTCACTTTCCTTCCCAGCAAACACCTGCCGGCCAAGTGGGGATTCTCCTGTTCTCATGTCTATCACACGCACTCAGGTCCCCTTTGGATCCCCCCACTTTTTCTCACATGAAAACCAACAGCACACAGCTCTTGTGACTGCTGGCGGTTGGTCCTCTCCCACCTATAGATTGAGATTCCTGAGGCCACTTGTTGCCTCACTTTGTTAATGTTGCCCGTGGGTGTTTGGTTTTGCATCTCACTGCTCTGCTTCTTTTTATAAACAATTGAAGAGTTCCAGGAACTACTGTTGTTGCCACCACCACCATTTTCCTAGAGTTATCAAAAGCATCTATTTTAATTGACTGCTTTGAATAACAGAAAGCACCTTCACATTCGTTGTTTCTTCAATGTCCTAAAAGCACAAACAAGTGAAATGGAAACATGAGGCAGATAGTGACTTTTCCAAGATACATGAGCCCTGATCTTCACAGTCCATATGGTCTTTGTTGTAGAATTAAGTTGCTCCTTAAATACAGTAAAGTCAGCATATACTCCCAGTTCAGCACTCACCTTCCTTTAATTAACAGATAATTTCTCAATTACCATAATGGGAAATGAATAAATAATGCCAAGTGTTTCTATAAAATAGCATATTATATGGAAATATGGGTTTAAATACCAGAAGAAATGGAAGAAAAGTGTTCCTTTAGAAAGAAAAATGCCATGGTCATAATCAAGTAGAACAGAGAATAGTTCTTTATTGTTATAAACTATGTGCATATATCATTAATTAACTATGAGAGATATCTATGTACTAGTTTCCATATGCACAGAGGTTCTTTATTACCGGAAGCTAATTCCAGAAGGTCATAAATGCAAGAAGGTCATCAAAAGGTTGGTGGACCTTGAGCCTTCAGCAAGAGCTGGAAAATCACATGTTATTGCCTGTTGGAAATGGCTAAGGGCATTTCCCCAAACCTGAAAAGGATGCATAAATGATTGCTGGCTGCCAGACAGCTGAGGGCATTTCAATCTACATGTTATTGCCTCCTACTGGCCAAACAATGCTATTGCCTCCTACTGGCCAAACACCTGAACAGCCGTAGGCAGTTCCCCCAATCTGACAATGGATTCTGTATACTAACCCTTACCTTTGATATGTATATCTACCTTGCTTTAGGGCAATTTGTGTTAATAAAAAGCAAGGGGTCCAGAGAGACAGGAGGACTTGGTTTCTTTAGCTAAGTCTCCTCTGGTTCCCCAAAATGCCTTCCAAAATTATGTTTCGTCTCTAGACTGTTTAATAATTTACTGCAGCCCCTTCTCCAGATTCCTGAACCCTTCTAGATATTGGATAAGACCCCCAACATTACTTTATATCTATTATCTGAACTCAGAGTAAAAAAATGTTAACAGTTTGAAAGCTCCTAAATGTATTTTATATAAAACATTTTACAGTTAGACAAGCATACAAAAACATACTAGTATAAGGTCATGACATTAAAAATTGTCCATTATTTTCCTGCACCAAAAGATTTTCTTAAGTGTTACCTGAACATTATTCACACCCTTGTCCAAATTCTACCATCAATTCATTCTGGCTCATTAGACAAGTTCCTTCACTTCTATGAGCCATAGTGTCCTTGTCTATAACATTAGGACATTTTAAAATGTCTCTTCCAAAACCTGACATCATTTCTGTCTTGATCATTGGCTGTCAGAATGGAGATTAAATGATTTCTGAAGTCCCTTTCAGATTAAAATCACTGAGAACTGAGAAGATTCAACGCAGAATCAAGTTTGTATTTGTATCTCTTTTGCAACAGCTGTTCTTCGGTGCTGTTGCATGACCTTCTATTCTCATTCCCTGTGACAGTTCAGGACCTGCTGAGATCCTCTCCTGCCTCTATCCTGGATCTCAAGAGAGATTCTAAAGACAAACACAACATGGGCACCTTGGATTCAGCAGATGGCTCATAAAACATAAACTGAGTCACCAACACAGAGCAAACAGTGGACAGAAATAAACAGATTGCGTTTGGAAGTTTTAGAATTCTTAAGAAAAACACAACCACATCTAAGGCTGCATTTGATACTGATGTTTCTTTATTGGTGTTATACTAAGGAGCTTGGAAACCTTCAGTATTTACAGTGTCAGTAAATACTAAAATTCACTATTCTAAATAACTTAAACAAAAGAGAGCTTAGTTTCATTTTATATGGAATGACACATTTTCAAAGGTTAGTTCTTCTGAATTCAAAAATTACTCCGCAGGCAAGATTTATGGAGAATATGGTTAATTTGGGGGTAGGCTCAAATATTTTAAAACAGTCATGAGACTCTTGTATTTTTTTAAATAAAGTATGTTTCTGTTTAAAAGCTTATAAACCTTGTTTTTCAACCAGGTTTCCTTAGGAGACAAATATTTTGTTGCTCTAGTAAATCTCATCCTCAAGTAATTCTTCCATTTTCAAGTTTGCTCTGAGCTCTCCATGATGCAGCAATAAAACCATCAACACAGACATGGAAAAGACCTATCTGGTCATTTAGGGCCTCTCCTTTTCTCACCAAGTATCTATCCCTCATGTCTCTTCCCTAAGGACTCTTCCCAGTGATTTGCACTTCACAGGAACTCAAGAAATGGTAACATCCTTGGCTTCTTTTTAAAAAATACACCACAAGTTTTCATCCTTGCAATTAAGTTTAATTTTCCCCCAAAACCCCTCTTCCTCATTAGACCCAACTCTACCCTCGGGGGCCTTTTGCAAAGTCTGTCTTTGCTTGGCAATGACATCTTTAGCTTTTTTAAAATGGTTTTTTGTTTGCTTTTTAAAAAGGCATTTAGCTCTAGTGTTTTCACCATGATAGAGGTTTATCCCTAAGTCATCTTTAGTTTGTTTTAAAGGGATTTTTGTTGGCTTATTTTTAAGGCATTTAGCTCCAGTGTTTTCACTCTTGCAGAGGTTTTTCCCTAAACTTTTCTGCATTTTTGTAGCATCCTGGCATGTCTTCTTTCTTAGTGCAGGCGAGTAGAAGCACGGGCTCTTTCCTTCAGGACATCGTAGGATTTTCCTCTTGGGAATCCCCAGAGTCCTTATTATTTCTAGTCTTTCTTCAACAAATGGGGAAATAGTAAGAATTCACTTTAGTCAATTCAACAAACATTCTTTGACTGGCAAATAAGTTCATAGAAATGACCGGAGGGGCCGGAGCTGTTAAATGAGCAGGAAAGACCAAGTCCTTGCCCTCAAGAAATTAACACTCAGAGACAAACAAGAACAATGAAGGAGCATTGGTTACATAAGGCCAGGTGGAAAGAGCCTTGAAACAAAAGAAAGCACAGACAGGGATGCAACCAGGCAGGGGTGCTGCTGCAGATAGGGGAGAGGGATCATCTCCCTCCATAAGGAGGTGGTGTTTGAGCAAAAGCCAGAGCACTCCTGCAACTTGCTGTGTGTTTTCTTTCATTAAACACCAAGTTAGCAGCATTTCTTGCTCAGAGATAAGTTTTAGCCATTGTCACCAGTATTTCAAAGAGCTGCAATGAATAGATATGATCCAAAACTTGGAGATAAGGCAAAGATGAGGAATCATGTCTTTTCAATGTTACACTAGGCGTGGCTTAAGAGGCCTGACAAAAGATTATTCAGTTATCCGGGAGAACACCGGTGCAGTTGGCTTTGCTATCTAGTAATTACATCTTGTGAAGCTTTATAACTTAATGGGCTTCTGTCCAGGAGAAACACTGATAATTTTTGTCTGATACATAAAATAATTTATACCAAACAAAAATTTGCCCTGTAGGGCATTAACAAGTTTTATTGCATCTAACCTAGAACTTATTCTAACATTTTTTAAAATGCTTCTAAATAAAATACTTAGTTCCTCAAATCCTCCTGGAATCAGCTTTACCATCTTACTGGCCTCTTCATTAATGAGCTGAAGAAATCTGTGACACAAGTCCATCCTATATTTCTATGCGAGCTAGGTTTTCAACTTTCCGAAAATTGTACTGTAAGACTACAAAGGCTCCAATGGAAATTCACGGGGCAAGAAGCTGAGGGCAGCCGCGGTGGACGCAGGCCCTGGGACAGCATTCTCATCCATGCAGAGTTGATCAACTTAGCCTACGGAACTGAATATCTTGTTTGGCAATAACATTTTATCAAAATTATTCAGGAAAGCTGCACTTCACAGTGCCCGGGTCTCTTTTTCTGGGATTCAAGCAGCTCAGGAAGGAAAATGCCAAGCATTTAAATACCGACAGTATTGTACCACCTGAGAGAAGTTGTGGTGGAAGATTAAATCTCTGATGTCAAGAGCTTGCCCACTGGTTAGGTTTTACGTGGTAAGTGACAAGAATCACATTACATCTTTGCTGCATTAGGACTTGGGATGCCAAATAGTTTCTCAAATGCAATTTGGGAAAATAAATAAAATATGGGCTAAGCATGTTCTTTTTGTGGCCCTCCAAAACTCACCCCTACCTGAAAAATCATATTCCCATTTACTTTCATTCATTAGGGGTAAATCAAACCAGTTAATGATTGAATTGATTAATTAAATTGGAATATAATTTAATTTTTCTCCAGGGAGAGGTTTACAAAAAGTTGAGAAATCCTGTCCTAAAGTGTCTGATGATTCATAAGAGGACTTTTTTAATGATGCTTCACAATTCATCGTAAATAACACCCAGCCTTATTTTTGAAGTTGTGGATACTTTTTTCTTAAACTAAGAGAGCCATAGAGTGGAAATGGCTGTGTGAACTATCTAGTCAGAGAGGGCCAGAGGTATCTAGCTTCAGAGTCACTCAAAAGGTGTGTGGAAAAAACCTTAATCTGTTCTGGGATCCAAAGACTGCAGGATCCAGCTGGTAGTCAGCCCTGGGGCAGATTGGAAGCTGAAAGTGACAGATGCAGTGGCAGCAACCACACGGCCCAATAGATGCCAGAGCAGACAGACCATGTCAGGAACCAGCCACGCACAGTGCCCAGCATCCCCGCATCCTTTTGGACTTACCTGCACCCACAGAAGCAAAGAAAATTCTTTCTAACTTATCCTATATGGTCAGCATTATCTTAGTGTCCAATCAGTACACAAAATGAAATCTATAGACGAATATCTCTCATAAACACAGACAGAAAAATCCTCAATAAAATATTATCAAGTGGAAACCAACAATGTATAGTAAAAGTTATTCACCAAGACCAATATTTATTCCAGGTATGCAAGCCTAGCTTAACATTGGAAAATCAATTAATGTAATCCACTATATCAACAAACTAAAGAAGAAAAACCATATGATCATATCAATTGATATAAAAGAAGACATTTGGCAAAATTTAACACATATTTATGATTTTTGAAAAGCCCTCAGCAAACTGGACCACTATCTTACAACAAATACAAGATAAAATATCAATTCAAAATATATTAAAGACTTGAATGTAAGGCCTGAAATCATAATAAAAAATTTAAAAGAAAATGTAGGGAGTAGATTCTTGACATTGGTCTTGGCAATTATTTTTTTGGGGGGGGGGGGTGATAACAAAAGCAAAGGCAACAGAAACCAAAATTAAAATGTAGAACTACATCAAACTAAAAAGTTTCTACACAGCAAAAAAAAAACCATCAACAAAATGAAAAAACAATTTATGGAAAGGGAGAAAAATTTTGCAAATTACATATCCAACAGGGGTGCATGTCGAAAATATGTAAATAACTCATGCAACTTAATATCAAGAATACAAATAACTCAATTTAAAAATAAACAAAGGAACTGAATAAAAATTTTCAATTCCTTGCCCAACAGGTTCATGAAAAGGTGCTCAGAATCAGTAGTCATTAGGAATATGTCAATTAAAACCACAATGAGATATCATCTCACTCCTGCCAGGATGTCTATTATCAAAAAGACTAGAGATAATAAATATTGGTAAAGATGGGGTGGACAGAGAATCCTCATACACTTTGGTGGAAATGTAAACTGGTACAGCCACTATGGAAAACTGTTCTTCAAGAAATTAAAAATAGAACTACTATATGATCCAGCAATCCCACTTCTGGATATATATCCAAAGTAAATAAAGTCACTATCTCAAAGAGATATCTGCACTTCCATGTTTTCTACAGCATTATTCACTATAGCCAAGGTATGGAAACAACCTAAATGCCTATCAATAGATGAATGGATAAAGAAGATGTGATACATATATACAATGGAGTGTTATTCAGCCTTAAAAGAGTGAGACAGAGGAATCCTGACATTTGCAAAACCATAAATGAAACTTGAGTGCATTATACTAAGTGAAATAAGCCAGACAAAGATAATATTGCATCGTACCACTTATCTATATATATAAAAGGCTAATGTGCTAAGTGTCTGTCTGACCGGTCGCTATGACATGCACTGACCACCAGGGGACAGATGCTCAACACAGGAGCTGCTGTGACATGCACTGGCCATTTACAGAGAAACAGCACCATGGACCTGGTGCCCACAAAGTAACACTCGGCTTCCCCCAAGTGGGACACAGGCCCCACCACCACCCTGGAGCAACAGCCCACCAAATCACAGCTGACGCTGCAGAGACCCCATGGCACAAAATGCGACCCACAGCTCAGCCCAGAAATGGTGGCTATGGGCGCCAGGTAATGCCATCACATAGCGACGCCCGGCTTCCTCTCCCTAGTGACTAGGCTCCTTGGAGTTTCTTCAGCCCAGAAACATGACTTGCTTTATAGCCAGGTGGAAACATTTCACACCTTAACCAAATGTCTGTGAAGCATTTTCCCATGTCTCATCTCATTTGATCCTCACAGAAGTCCTGGAGTAGCTAGATAGGAGACTTGGTGGAATCCTATTTTCTTTTCATTAGCTGGAAAATGGAGATTTAGAAAGCTTAGAAACTTGTCCTGACTGAAAAGTAAGAAATGGTGGACCTTGAAAATGACTTCAGATTTTCTCACTGCGCAGAATATAGTCAAACACTGCTGCAGTTAAATATTTTACCCTTTGTTCTCCCTATGTGATCTACAATAATAATCTGCTTCATGCTGATATCTACTTCTGTGTTGCTGACAATTACCTGAAAGAAAAGTTAGGGTGCTTCACTGGGCTGGGAAAAGTTCAGCTAAATCAGAAAGCAGGTCTAATTAAGCAAGTTTATTGTCCTATATAATAAAAACCTAATATGTAAATCAACCGAATGGCAGAATGACCAATCGCTATGATGCGCACTGACCACCAGGGGGCAGATGCTCAACACAGGAGCTTTCCCCAGCCCGCAAGCCCCAGGCCAGCCAAGGTGGGTGCTAGTGTGGGCCCCTGATAACCCTGCCAATTTCCCACAGAGGGAGGCAACTGGTGGTGGCAGCAGGGGGTGGGGCTGGCAAGCAGGTGGCACCAGGCCAGCTAAGGCAGGTGCCAGCGGGGGTCCCTGATCGGCCCTGATCACCGTCCAGGCCTAGGGACCCTACCCATGCATGGATTTTGTGCACCGGACCTCGTGTGTGTGTGTGTGTGTGTGTGTGTGTGTGTGTGTGTGTGTGGCTAAGTTGACACACGCATGCACAATACATATAAAGCTCTAGCTGGCACCAATAGCACATGTGTGTTTTGATCTGTCATTGTCAATCGTGAATTTGGTTGACACTTCTATTATAGAGAAAGGGTGAATAGCGATATTATAATATTTCTTCTAATAATTTCCTTTCAATGTGCACAAATCTGTGCATGGGGCCACTAGTATATGGACTAAAAATAAAATAGAACTTAGAAACAGAGAGCAAAAAAGTGGTTGCCAAGGGATAAGGGATGTGGGATATAGGAAGAAGGCAGTAAAAGGGTATAAACTTCCAGTTGTAAAATGAATGAGGTCTGAGGATCTATCTATAACATGGTGACTATAGTTGATAATACTGTAAAATTGAAATTTGAATATAAATGTTCTCACCAAATGAAACTGTGAATACATTGTTAATCCTTCCACATGTACACTTTAAATATTTGACAACTTTATTTGTCAGTTATACCTTAATAAAGATGAAATAGATGCAGATAGATAGACATTAATGAAGAGAACCTCCACAACTTGATAAATAACAGCTACAAAATAAACTTACAGCTGACATTATTCTAAATGCTAAAAAAATAGATGTGTTCCCCCAAGAAGAGGAACAAGGTAAAAACACATGCTTTCTCATAACTCCTATTCAACCGTCATACTGGTGGTCCTGGATAGTGCAATTAAAAAAAAGAAAGAAAAAGCATACATATCGGAGAGGAAGAAACAAAGCTGTCTTTATTTGTAGATTACATTGAAAACTTCCTGGAAGTAATAAAGGAATATATAGCCAGCTCGCAGGATACAAGGTCAATGTACAAAAGCCTATTGCTTTTGTATGTACCAGCAATGAAAAAATGGAACTTGGAATTAAAAACATAATGCTATTTATAATAGGACAAAAAATGAAATACGTAGATATATACCTAACAAAATATTATAGGATTCCATATAACTTCAAAACACTCATGAAAGAAATTAAAGATATCCTATGTTGAAAACCCAAGACCCATCCATTGAAGTACAGCCAAGTAGGGATCTCAGTATGGAGTGCTAAGATGCACTTGACCTTGAGGACTACAATTAATTTTTTTAATTAAGCAGTTTTTGTGGTTTCAGAAGAACCAGAAGGCTACCATTCCAAAGACACTTGATTCTCATTCATTAATCTGCATGGGCCCAGGATAAATTACTCCTCCAGTTCTTAGAAATAAAGAGGGGAATGGAAGTTAGAAAGTTAACCTCCATGAACCCAAAACATGAAATGGTTCAGAAGAATAATACCTCTCTGCTCTTCTTCTTTGACCAAAATACTGCCCTTACATGTCTGGGCTGAGAATAGCCATCATTTTTCTGCTTACAGCAATTGGTAGACTACATCTAAACTATCAGAATGAGAGGTGGGAAGTGCATGTATATGCATGCCAAGAATTTTAAACCACCCTCAAGATATTGAGAACATAGATGAAGATAGATGGGACCAAATAGAAATATCTGTTCAAGGAATGAATGGTTAGATGAATTAATCTTATTGACTAATAGTTTAACAAAAAGAAGCCTGGCCAGACCAGAGTGAAGGATGCATTTTAGGGCACAATGAGAAATAACACTGGAAAAGAAAAACTATATTGATTAGCCTACAAGTGACTGAATGGTTAGTAGATACAGTGAATTTTGGCAGGAAAAGTACATACAGACTATAAGCTAGAAGACCAAGGCATTTAGGCTGTGGTGTTTATTCCAAAAGAGTTGAAAAGCTATTACAGTGCAAAGGTAATGGGGGAAAGTATAAGAGGGAAAGTATATGAACAAATCAAACTTTGGAACAGTCAAATACAATTATCATGGAATCTGACGTATTAAGAACCAAAAGAGTTTTAAGTGAATAAATCCCTTTTTTAAGGATAAAAGTTTATTACTCCTGGCTGCACATTAGTATTATCTAAGTCTTTTTTTCCCCCTTGATCTCTAAGTATTCTGTCAAAAAAATTTGTTAAGTCTTTTTTTAAATGACTTAAGCAAACTCCACCCACAATATTAATAGTTCTAGATTGGGACCCAGGCAACTGTACTTTTTGTAAGTAACCCAAGGTAATTCTTATTTGCATTCAGAATGGAGATGCTCTAATATACAAACTACAGATATGAAGAGTGATCTGTCTTTCCCAAGAGTAGCACCTGTGTTAAACAGACAGACCATAGCCACATCTTCTCCTGATCCATTTTATTTTCCATTTTTGCTTAAAAGTTTGTAGCTTGGTGTTTCCATTGAAAACATATAGGCATTTGGTTGGCTGGGCTACCATTTTTCCTCTTGCTTGGAACCCCACAAATATTAGGAATGATCCCAAACCTCAGTCATGCTCCATAGGAAACTGCATATCTCCTTGTACCTCAGAAAATCCATTTGCAGTTAAAACCATTTTCAGAAGGAGGGATCTGGGGGTGGTTCTGGAGATAGAATGCCAGGTGATTTGAGCCCAGATCTGGGCCTTACCATCCTCAACCAAGGCCTTTTCTGAGACTACTTCCCCTGGGTCTCTTGGAATGACAAGCTCCTGGGAAGCCCCCAGCATCATCAGCCACTTGCAAAGAAGAGAAACTGAGATGCATGAAGACCACAGATCTCAGCCAATCTAGGCACAACAGACAGCCTACACCACACCATGTGTCCTGCCCCCTGGCCATCCATCTCTGGTTAGGACCTCAGGCTCCCCCAAAACAGTCCTCTCCATCCCCCTTGGGGTACACCATTTTTCTGATCCTTAAGTTTCTGTGTGTGAATGGTCCTGCCACTTTCCCAAGGTGTACAAAGATGGAGACATGTTCCTGGGTCAATTTTTGTAGCTCTAACCAAGAACCTCCCCGTGCAGAGGCAGACACCGGCCTCATGAGGGATCCTAGCCCTGAGTGCACAGTCGTCATGGATCACCTGGCCATGGAGTCCCTGAATCCTGAATGTTCAAAGGAATCATTTCAGTCCTAACTGGAGCACTAAGGCTGCACATCCGACGTATGAGGACCCTGACCCACAGAAGAGCTGAATTTGGGGGCAGAAACTGTTCTTTTTACATGGCCCCACTACGCTTTCATCTTGCTATCTTCTCCCACCCTCAACACTCCTAATCGCCCTTCCCACACTATTAGGTTGGTATTCAGTGCAGGGGTGCCAATTGTACTCTCCTCATCCACTGATGGTTCTACTCCTGAGATAATAGACAGCATTATTAGAGAGGAAAAGGACTGGCAAGACTTGGGGAAGCAAGTCGCATACCCTCCCACCCCCTGGCATCCCCTCCCCCACAACTCTCCAGTGCCCCCATCCAAAAGAACTTGTGTATTTATCTAATTATATATCAGATTGTCATCCAATGAGCGTGTTTTCAAACCCTGGATATTTAAATATGTTAATTTCACTTGGGGTTTTATTTTTTTAATAAATTTTCTCTTTCTGCAAATAAGCATAAATTTAATTTTGAAAATATTCAATTTTCAAGATTTCTTGAGCATCTTTACATTTTTTTTAAGTTCAGGTTACACGGAGTAAAAAGAAAACCATCTGATGGCAACTAAATCTGGGGGGCGGGGGGAACAAAACAGATATCTCATTCAAATATAAACAGAAGGCAATTGAAACCATATTTCACAGATAATAGATACCATAAATCCTTGTCTGATACATTCACAAATAACTTTTCAGTTAAAAAAGAGCTGATTTTTATACATAAAATCTCAAATTCCTATTTTATCTTTATAATTTACACAGATTGATGGAGGTTGACGGCCTGATAATGCCAGTGGAGTTTCCCTTAACTTTTGTGCACTGTCATTTCTAGTGCTGACATTGAGAGAAACCAGGGAAAGTGTTTTTGCTCTGGAGCAGATATTAAGAGAAACTTTTCTCTCTATTTTTTTTCCATTACATTTCCCCTTTGCCCTACCTTGGTCAATGAATAGGGAGTTATCTTTAGATTATCTTACTTGAAGTTTTAGAGCTTAGTTGCAGTTTAGGTGGTTAACTAGTCTGCCTTCCAAAGCAATTCAAATCTGAGGTCCAGTTTATATTCACAAAATGCTGGACTGTGACATAGCCTTTTTAATGAGCAAAATGGATCTCACCACTGTCTATCGACCTGTGTTGATTTATAGCAATCATGACAATGACTGAAATGATCAAATTCCCTAAGCCAGCTTATATATAAACAAAAACAAAGCCTAAATCATTGTTATCTTCAGCATTCTCTCTCTCTCTCTCTCTCTCTCTCTCTCTCTCTCTCGCACTTGCTCTCTCCCTCTCTCATAATTTAGTTGCTCAATTTTATCACAAATTGGCTTAAGAGAAAAATTTACTGGGTTGATACATTTCTTCTATGGAAGGAGCCAGTGTTTGGCAAACTTAATTAGTATATAGGAACCAAGTCTGAAAGCTAAGCCAGTTAAGCTATAGCCATTGAGTTCTGGAATCAGGGTAATCCCTCTTAGGTATTTAAGCACTTCAATTTCATGAGAAGGGTTTAAAGGCAACGTGGGCTGTAGATTTCCATTTAGTCACTCTGCGGTGAGCTTGATCACTTTAATGTGGCTGACTAAGGGTCACTCAGAGTGAGTAATGAGATGTCTTCCAACAACAAAAGCTTAAATATACATCCAACCACAAAGTTTCCCCAGACCTCAAGGGCCAGTTTTCTCCCCTTTGTGGCCATGTTGGCTCTTGAGTTATTGTTATAAAGTGTCTATTTTAAACAGTAAATAAGTGATAACGCTAAACAGCTGCAGGGCACAGTCTAGAAAAATGATGGATGGAGCAGCCGTCAGCTCTGCTTTCTATCCCTGTGCCGGTCTGAAATCCAAAGTGCCTGTTTAAATGGGGCACATTAGCAGTTTTACAGTGACTAATAGGATCGTCACACAGTAATTCAGAACCCGTGCATGTCTCTACGGGGGAGAGATCAGATTTCAACAGACAAACACCGTGAGGAAGGCGGTGATAGCCTGGGCATTCTTCTACACAGCAAAGCTCTCATGTTCGAAACTTATAAATGCATAACTAAATAAAAGCTCAACTTCATCCCCATTCAAACCTGAGTCCCAAAGTCTACTAATAAGATATCCTCCAAGGAAGCACCAGATTTTAGATCTCTCAACCAGAATGAACATGAGCTATCTTTACACTATTGAAAATTACAAAAGAAAAAAAAAGAGCTATTAAAGTGACATGTGAATCACAGATGCACTCTCATGACTGGGGACATAACCCCAAAATGTGTTTAAGGTCTCAGAGAGCCTACAATAGGGTAGGAACTACACTAGATCTATCCTAACAAAGGTGAAGTAAAACTTGACAAAGTCAAACTGGTGTGCCAGTAAATTAAGAGCCCCGACGTTATTCAAACTGGCCAACACAAAACTGTTTTCCCAGCCCTGGCTTGCCTTTCCCACAGAATCCCCAATAAAGATTACAGCTGAAGATCTCCCCTTGCTCCCACTTCTGCCTCCAGACCAAATCCCCATGCTTCCCCTGTGGCCCTGCATGGCACGCCTCCTTCTCTCAGGAAACGTAAGTAATAAAAACCTTCCAGTGCCATCAGCTGCTCTATGTCATCACTCAGTCGGATTTATAATTAGGACCCAAGCACAAAACAGGGCTGTGCCTCTACTCTGGGAGCTCCAATCAGGCCTCTGTTCACCAGGTCTACTGTTTTGCAGTTATACAAATAAAATAATATTTTAATGGGCTGCCCATCCATTTCTATTCTACTGTCCTGTGATCAATTGACCTTCACCAGAGATTCCTGGGGATCAGAAAGTTCTGGTTCTGATGCCAGCTCTGCTGTCTAGTGTGGTACCTGCATAACCACCTTCTGGTTTCCACAATCAAAATAGAGAACACATTTCAACTTCAACATCATGCACTAACTCCTCAGCCTACGGAGAATAAATACTATAGGACTTCACAAAAGTGATGATGCGTCTTTTACTGGTATATTTATCAATGGTACATAATTAGTATAGGCACATTAAACATGGTAAATCCATTCCACCATTCTCACATTCAAAGAGTTGAGATTTCTTCCTCTATGTAATACCAAGGGAAGGCTGGCACCTCAACTCCATCTAGCACTAAAACAAGCAACCAGTTGGAACCACTCCCCACCATTTGATTAGCACATCTAATCCAGAATGCTTGCAAAGAATATTTAATATTATATTCTTTCTACCTTTATCTAAATACATGAGAATTCACTCTTACACCAGTTTTTAGACTTAGAAGGTCTATAACTTGGAAGTCTTCCAGTGATCTTCCCAGATGTTACTTGATTCACAACTTTTTCACAATTGTTGGCCAATACAGTTGGCCAACAGGTGCATGAAAAGATGTTCAACATTACCAATCATCAGGGAAATGCAAATCAAACTCCAATGAGATATCACATGTTAGAATGGCTATTATCTAAAATACAAGAAATAACCAGTGCTGGGGAGGATGTGGAGAAAAGGAAGCCCTTGTGCACTGTTGGTGGGAATGTAAATTGTGCAGCCACTGTGGGAAAAAGTATGCAGGTTCTTCAAAAAACTAAAATTGAAACTCCCACATGATCTGGCAATTTAACTTCTGAGTATTTAATCTGAAGAAAACAAAAACACATCCTAGCCAGTTTGGCTCAGTGGATAGAGTGACAGGCTGTGGACTGAAGGGTTGTGGGTTCAATTCTGGTCAAGGGCACATGCCCGGGTTGCGGGCTCAATCCCCAGTTGGGGGAGTGCAAGAGGCAGCCAATCAATGATTCTCTCGCATCTTTGATGTTTCTATTTCTCTCTCCCTCTCCCTTCCTCTTTGAAATTGATAAAAATAGAAAGAAAGAAAGAAAGAGAGAGAGAGAGAGAGAGAGAGAGAGAGAGAGAGAGAGAGAGAGAGAGAGAGGAAGGAAGGAAGGAAGGAAGGAAGGAAGGAAGGAAGGAAGGAAGGAAGGAAGGAAGGAAGGGAGGGAAACAAAAACACTAACTAAAAAATATATCTGCACTCCCATGTT
Organism: Myotis lucifugus; assembly: GCF_000147115.1. NCBI lineage: Eukaryota > Metazoa > Chordata > Mammalia > Chiroptera > Vespertilionidae > Myotis > Myotis lucifugus. Next base: position 217,720 of record NW_005871343.1, on the reverse strand, counting down.
AATTGCAGCACTATTTACTAGCAAAGACATGGAAACAACTTAAGTGTCCATTGGTGGATAAATAAAATATGGTATATATGTACAATGAAATATTATTGAGCCATAAAAGAGGATGAAATCTTGCCATTTGTAACAACTTGTATGAACCTCGAGAGCATTATTATAAGTAAAATAAGTAAGACAGAGAAAAACAAATTCCATATTATCTCTCTTATATGTGGAATCTAAAACAAACAAGAAAAAGAAGAACAACCAAGCTCAGATATATAGATAACAGATTGGTGATTGCCAGAGGCAGCAGTTGGGTAGGTGAGTGAGAAATGGGTGAAGAGGGTCAAAAATTTAAAAAGAACAAAAAAGACGGTTTATTCCCTATTTCAAAGTAAAAATGTATTTGCATATGTGTATACATTTCTATATGCACACATATTCTTGATATTAAAAAAAAATAACACCACAACTTAGTTGGATTTTCACAATCTTCATCCCCAACCAAAACATACACACACACACACACACACACACACACACACACACACACACACAAAAGAACCAGACTCCCCTATTTTCTTGAAAATCAGTTGCTTGCAATCATTCCTAGTGCCATTTAGGTATCATTCAGATTGTTGTCATAGGAAAACAACAAACAGTATTAACTCTAACTGATACAGGTAGAAAAAATTATTAAAAGATATCACATGCCTCATGGAAATCTTGGGAAGGCTGGAGAATGAGGTTTAGGGATTCGCTTTCAGGAACAATGTCTGAAATCACGGTGCAGACCTGGTGAGGATGCCCCTGGCCATGACCGCCAGGCATTAGGTGCTACATCGTGCTCCACAGAGACCGCCAATCTGGTTCATGCACACCACCCTGAACACTGGAGCTTTCGCTGCTCCAGGACCTCTTCCTGAAACCCTCGCTTTCCTCACAACCCTTGCCAGTTTCTAGAGTAGAAAGTAGGACTAACCTCTCCCCCAGGCATGTAAAAGAATTCCCAAAATCATAGCGAAGGAGTTCAGACACTGGGTCCCCCCAAAAGCAAGACACCTGCCCACTGCAGGACGTTTTCCTATGCATGTAATAAGTGCCAAATAAAAGCTCATAAAAGAAGTCCACACATACCCATTGAAGACAGAAAATACACTAAGTTTCTTTCTATTCTACTTTTGGAAAGCCACATACATTTGTCCTTCTGTGCAATTTGTTTGTTCCTGGCGTAGAAGCTTGATTTTTTAATATGATTTTATAATTCACAGAATGTTATAGTTTTAAGGGACTTGAGAGATTAGCAAAGCCTACCTTCCATTTCATGTGGTCTTCTAAAGAATTGCTGATAGGTGATTAACGGTTATTGATCAAACTAGCTAATTTGACAAGAGCATTATCTGTTGTCCCAAAGCAACCTATATTTTTCTGTTTCTTGGTTCTTTCTTATACTGAGTTGAAATTTAATTTGCTATAATTTCCACCTGTATGCCAATTATGCTCTTTAAAGTAACAGAGAACACATTTACTTCCCCTTTTCCAAATCATCATTTCCAATATGGGAAGACAGCTTTGACTCCACCCCTCCTCCCCCTTAATACCAGGCTTAACATCTTTATTTCCTTCCAACCCTTCTCATATGACAAGATTCCAAATTTCCATCTTTGTTGGTTGTACTGTGTGAAATCCCATCAGACAGTCAATACCCCATAAACTGGTCCAACCCTATTTTGGAGACTACAGGAGGTCCTCGGGTTACGTGGAAATCCATTCCTACCACGTGACATAACGCAATTTTCACCCTAAGTCGGAACCCACCTACATAAACACCTACGTCACTCACATGGAGCACATACACAGCAGTAATAAAGTGAAACAGTAAAAAAAATTTTAAAGAAAGATAAGAATTCCAGACCTTTACTTATGGTAAATAAATAATAAAAAACATAAAGCACATATGTACATACATCGAAATGACGGGACTTTTATATATATTGCACTTAAAGCACTGGATTGTATGTGCTATGTTTTAAGATGAAACAAAACCTCTTAACTTTCCTGGACATTCCTTTGCCTCCCCAGGTGCTTTGTGTTGCGTTGTTTATTTTGCGTCTTACCACATGCTCCAGGAACAGTGGCTTCCTGAGGAAATCGAATCCCATATTTCTTTTCCTAAGGTAACCTCATAGCTTGAGAGCTAAATTAGAAGGCTCACGGGGAACATCTGCAATGGCTTCTTGGTCAACATCTGCAATGTGCTAGGCATTTAATACACCCGAGGAAGTGAATGGAGAAAGAAAACAATAGAGTTTTGTGTCTGAAAAGCTCTAAGAGAAAATATCTTTGGTTTGTTTTTCTTTTGTGGTGCTTTTATTGTGCTTTGTTTTGTTTTTAGTGATTCTTGGTTTGCAAAGTTAGAGAAACATGATGAAATGTTAATATCTGTGAATGCTGAAGTGGGGGGAAGAAATAAGAGTAGTAATTGGAAGAGAAGATAAACTTGTTATTATAGCAAAGTCTTGATAATTTTATAATTGACTTCAACAAACCTACACTTAGAAAGATTGAATTCCACTTGAAGATAAACATATCAGAAATGAACAAATCTCTTCCAGGTTTCAGAAGTGAATTGGTAACTTAAATAGGACATTGAAATTCTAACTCTAATGCTTGTTTAGCTTCTGGGTAATGAGTCTTTTGTGTTTTATTTATAACTAGAGGCCCGATGCATGAAATTTGTGCAAGAGTAGGCCTTCCTTACCCCGGCTGCAGGCACCAGCTTCCCTCTGGCATGCACTCGGGATAGCAAAGGTGGACATTTATTGAGAAACAAGCACAGACTCCCACGTGGGGGAGGGGGAAAGAGTCCCCCTGAGTCCCTTTTTCCTACGGTTTATAAAGGCTGCATTTCTTTGTGCCTTGATATCCCCTCTGATATCAAGCCTCTGGCAGGCACTCGGGACCCCAGCTTTCCCTCACAGCCCCGGCTTTATCGGGAAGGTCATCCAGAAGGACGTCCGGAAGGATGTCAGGTCTAATTAGCATATTATGCTTTTATTATTATAGATTATAGATGGTTGATGTTGATCAAAAACTTATTTAAGCTCTAACCGGTTTGGCTCAGTGGATAGAGCGTCAGCCTGCGGACTGAAGGGTCCCAGGTTTGATTCCGGTCAAGGGCATGTACCTTGGTTGTGGGCACATCCCCAGTAGGGGGTGTGCAAGAGGCAGCTGATTGATGTTTCTCTCTCATCGATGTTTCTAACTCTCTATCCCTCTCCTTTCTTCTCTGTAAAAAATCAATACAATATACTTAAAAAAAAAAACACAACTTATTTACAATGACTCAAAACCAGTTCCTAAAATTTTGTGGGTAAATATGCAAAACTTTACTTCCATTTCTCAAATATATAGCAGACACATAGTACTAACCATGAGCCAGATATTGTTCTAAATATATAATATTTATAGACAATATATTTATATATAAAAATTTTATATATAATACATGTGTACACATATACATATGTATAATTAATACACTTATAAACTCATTTAACCTGAAACACAGAAGTACAGTAACTTGCCCAAAGTCACAGAGCTAGTGACTGACTGGTGGAGCTGGAATTTGAACCTCAGGTGGCTGACCCTAGAATCCATGTTCTGAACTGAAAGGAGTTTTTAGGGGTGAAATAGGCAGGTTTAGGAAATTTTAGAAAATTAAGAGGTCCATGGAAAAAAGCATAGGGCTACAGAGCTGCAAAGGGTACATTTCCATAGAATAAGGGGACTGGGAGCTGCAGAAGGGTGTACATTTACAGATTAAATGGAAGGAAGCCCCTCATTCAAAGAGAGAAGAAGAAAGCCCAGAGGGAATAGGGAAACAAAAAGGGAAAAGGGGAGGAAGGGAGGAGGGGAGGAGGGGAGGAGGGGAGGAGGGGAGGAGGGGAGGAGGGGAGGAGGGGAGGAGAGCCTCCCACATGACCTCTGGAGTTACTATAGTAACCAAATCAGAAGGGGATAGTGACCAATCAGAGGGGATATCAAGGCACAAAGAAATGCAGCCTTTATAAACCTTAGGAAAAAGGGACTCAGGGGCACTCTTTCCCCCTCCCCCACGTGGGAGTCTGTGCTTGTTTCTCAATAAATTTCCACCTTTGCTACACCACCTTTCGTCCGTGGTTTCTTTCTTCGACTCCACCGGACAAGAGCCCGGGAGACCATCCTGCCCAGGGAAACACTGCATGTTTCCAGTCCAAATTTCCCGTATCAGAACCACTACACTCTCTTGTCTCTCAGGCAGTGGAACAAATCTTAATATATTCACTCAGTTGTAAAGAAAAATGGCAGGCTGTCCAACTTTTCAGTCCCTGAGAAGATGGCCTTGCAGTGTGCCCTTCTTAAAAAATAAAAGAAAGAACTCATAAGGTGGGAATTTTACAATGCTGAGAGAAAGGTGTGTGCCAGTTTCCTTTGCCCCGGGAGTACTGAGGAGAGCTACGTAAAGCTGCATCTGATGCTACGTTCAGGCTCCTCTGGGCTGAGGACACGTCTTTACAGTTTTCAGGTTGCCAGTTAATGAGCATCTCACCTAGCCATAACTCTTTATAGTAGCCATCTCACGTTGTAAGTTAAATAACAAGTTCTCAAGCCATATAACTAACTTAAGATGTCTTTCAGGGGTAAAGCCACATATATGAGCCCTGATTTGTCCCAATGGCCAGACAAAAAGGGCACCATATTGACACCATAAAATATATTTTCTCTTCCTGCAATACATACCCCAGTTCTAGTGTGAGAGCCCAGACGACAATGTGCTCTGCTGTCGTCATAAATACCAAACAGAGCCTTGGGAAAAAGAGCACTAGGTGTCAAATTTAATTTGAAATAAATAATAAAAATTTTAAGGGTTACTTAAGGGCTTTTCTTTGTCCCCAGGAACTATTTTATGATAAGACCCAGAGGAAGACTAAGCTTCAGGTTTAAACCAACTGATATCTTGCATCAGCATCCTTGTTGGAACATAGAAGATGGACAATGGACAGGAGGGACACCAATCCCCAGTGTGCATGGCCAGCATTTCAGGGTGTGTCACCAGCCTGTCCACATGCTAGCTGAAGAATGCACACCACATCTCTGCTCCTGGTCTCTTACCTCGCTAGCTTACTAAGGTCCCATTGCTCCTCTCTGCTCCATCCCCGACTTCCACTTTTGATAGTGTGGGAAACTAAAAGTCTAACCTTTCTCAGGCTCAGGATTTTGAAAACAATTGCTTGATACTTGAACTTGACCTTTTCTTTCTCCACTGTATTTTCATTTAGTTTGAAAGCTCTTTCCTGGAAATCTTTGCTCCAATACCTGATCAATTTATACATAATAATACCATCAATTTTTACAAATTATTGTTCCATATTTCCGGTTGATGGTATCAACTTAACACATTTACTCTATTATACCCCATTCAGTAAATATCAGAATAGCTGACAATCTTAAACAGTGTTAAATCTACAGTGTGTTCCCATTAAAGTATTAGAAGTGGTTGGCATCATGTGACAATCTAATTAAAAACAAGGTATATGACTATAGATACTGAAAAGAAAAGAAATTTAAGTCATTCTCTGAAATTTTCAATTACATTTCTGGCATTAGATGAGAAACTTAATTAACTTTTGCCTTCAAGAAGTTTAATTTTTGTCAGCCTCTGGTGAGTTCAGAAGTGCTTGGGGGAAGAGACTGATACAGTATTTCCAGAATAAATAAAGGAAGAAATCTCTCTTGAAAATTCTAAAGGGAATTGGGAGAGAAGGTAATGCTTTTGCAGGAAAAGAAAGGCAGCAGAGAAGATAAAATAAGATGGCCCTGAGTTCGTTAGAGTGGTGGAGGACCCCAGGGTGGCCAACCACATCTGGCTTCCTTGCAAGCTCTGAGAGGCAATGAAGGGGAGGGGTACACCTAAGAAATCCAAGACTTCGGCAAGAGGTTTCCTGTCCCCAAGCATACCTTAGAATCAGCAGAGCCCCTGGAAGTCAGACCACTTGTGTAGACTTGGCCACTGAACATCAGTTTCATATAAGACCTAGCCTTTCTCAATAGGGACTTTTGCATGATTCTGGAAGAGGGTGGGGAAAAAAGTTTTAACAACCCCTGAAGTTAAATTTGGATTAGCACTGTGGAATGAGGGCGGAGTCACATGTGATTTGATTTCAGATAAGTACGTTTCATGACAGGTATTTCATGCATACCTGCTTTTGCAGACTAAGATTCATACCCACTGTACTTCATCTCTTTTCTATTCTTCACTTTGTACAACTAAATAATTAATTGCCTTGATAGCCTATTAGTATGTCTTTCTTTAATTGTTAAACATGTGTTAATAATTCAAAAATCTACTGGTGACCTTCCAACACTCTTGTGATTTTTGCAGGTCTCAGAGCTGTTTGAACAAGGTCTATCACTCCTGAATCCACGGCCAGCTAAAAGCTTTCTGGTTTTGTCCTCTCTCTAGAAGGCATCCTGCTTGCCAATAAGGTCTTGGGGTTAAACGGAAGACAGAGTTCAAGGATTTTGAAGCTCTGATTCAATTATAGTAAATAAGTGTAAGAGAATCAGATATGTCATTGCTGAGTGCATTCACCCAGACCTTAGGGACATCTCTCTTTTTTTTTTTCTTTTTAGCTGGAGAAGTCTATCTTCAGTGAAATCTCACTCCTGGGATTAGGGGTTGCGCTGAACCCCACTAAATCTTTTTTAAAAATATACTTTTATTGATTTCAGAGAGGAAGGGAGAGGGAGAGAGAGAGAGATAGAAACATCAATGATGAGCGAGAATCATTGATTGGCTGCCCTCTGCACACCCCACACTGGGGATCGATCCTGCAACCTGGGCATATGCCCTTGACCAGAATAGAACCTGGAACCCTTCAGTCCATGGGCTGACACTCTATCCAACTGAGCCAAATGACCCAGGGCCCCACTAAACCTTTTTACTCAATGCAATCCTCATTCCAAGCAGAAATAGGTGAGAAGGAATGGGGAATGTGGCTACATATAAGCTTCCCATGGATTAGCTCTCTGTTTCCTTTACCTGTCTTCTCCCACCAATGCTCTGTTCCGGTAGTGTGGTAGAGTGGTAGTTGAGCTTGGAAGTTGAACAGTCCTTCCTTCTGCTACAAATTCTTAATAGATTTCCAAACACTGGGTTGTCTGGAGTGAGTCTACCCACATCAGTAGAGATTCTTCAGATTTAAGTCTTTCTGGGTATTGAGTCTTTGTCATACGCATAGATTATACAGTTTTAAGGATGTAAACGTACCTTAAAAGTTAATAAAACAAAACTCTACCTTACAAATAAAGAAATTAAGGACACGAATCTTGTCCATGACCAATTAAGATGGTTAAGGAGAAAACTGGGGCATGGATCCATGTCCCAACTGGTGCCATCTCCATAACACTGTCTCTTCAAATAGTCAAAAATAATTCTACTTTGTTTCTACCCTGTTCTCTGATTCTCAGAGATTTGCTTTTTTTGCCTGCGTCTAATTTTTTCTGTGGCATTTTGGGAGCCCTCCAGGAACTGTGCATCAGCAGGAAGATTATTTTAAGCTGAAAAATCTCAGTATTCTGCAAGATCTGAATATCATTAATTTCCATATGTTCTGAGAGCTATTACATGTTTTTTCATGTGTTTTTATCCTTGGTATTCCCTTCTTGTGTTCTCTGCTGACTGGGACAGTTTCACCTATGCAGGTAAAATGTTCTGTTGCTTTAGTGCTCTTTTGTTCTTAAATGATATTTGACATTTGACATCTGGGTTCTATGTCTGCTGTATAAATGGCTCTGAGCAAGAGTCAATTTGCTGCTTTCATAAACTATTTGTCAGCCTTTGAAGCTGGGACATACAGTATTACTCACTTGTGATGTCATTGCTCTCGGCAGAGTTTTAGAAATTAAATATCCTAAATATTCATGAGGAAGAACATTTTTGTCAAATACTAAAGATAACCAAAATTAGTTGTGGCACTGGCTGCTGAAATGAAATGATACCTAATTCTGAGGGTCTCTCCAAAAGCTTGGTTCTCGTCTACTGAACGGTTAGAGTACCAGCATTCAGCATTAGCACACATAACATATGATCTCTTAGGTAACAGAATACCATGCTGCTAGCAGGATGCCAGAGCTGTTAAACAGGCCTGATATTTTCCCGAGAAATAATCAGAGACTTTAGGGACAGACGTACACACCAAAGAGGCAACCAATTCTTATCTCAAGGACCTCTGAGGGTGAATGGAGAGAGGCAATTTCAAGAATCTCTAACTGAAATCAGTACTTCAAAGACATATCTGAACTCCCATGTTCATTGCAGCATTATTCACAGTACCTAAGACATGGACACAACCTCAGTGTTTGTCAATCGATTAATGGCTACAGAAAATGTAGCATATATCAAAGGAATATTATTCAACTATAAAAAGAAGGAAATCTTCCCATTTGTGACAACATGGAGGGACTTGAGGGTATTAGGCTGAGCAAAAAAAAGTAAAACAAACAAAAAAGACAATACTGTATGAGCTCATTTATACACGGAATCTAAAAATGCCAAACTCATAGAATGGTCAGGGGCTGGAGGATGGGAGAAATGGGGAGATTTCAGTCAAAGGATACAAATTTCCAGTTATAAGACAAATAAATTCAGCATAACTATAGGTAATAATACTGTATTAGATACTTGAAAGTTGATAAGAGAGTAGATCTTAAATATTCTCACCACCAAAAGAAAGGGTACTTATGTGAGGAATGTAGATGTTAACTAACTTCATTGTGGTAACCAATTTGCAAAATACATGTATCAATACATCCTATTGTACACCTTAAACTTACACAATGTTATATATCAATTATATCTCAATAAAGCTGAGGAAAAAATAAAAAGGAAAAAAGGAATGGAACACTTTCTTCAGGGGGAAAAAATTCTTCATGAAGGCTGTACCGTGTAACCAAGTAACCACATGACCATGGCAAGATATCCTTGCAGGAAGAGCACATGGTGAAGCCTTTAAGAGCCTGAGATGCAAACCCCTTTGGTACAAGATACAGTGGGCCAGTGGTCACATTTCCTGCCAAAAGCTCATGTCCATGTTTCTGGCCTAGATAAGATGCAGCTCAGATGAAGTTAAGATGAAAAAGTGTCCTGATTCTCCTACATGAACCAACAAACTTCTTTTCAAAAGTGTTCAATAGTTAGTCCTTGACCGTATACAAGAATTTGTGTAATAAATATCAATTAAGAGTTCATGGTATTGCATTAGCCTATTTGGCTCAATGGATAGAGCATCAGCCTGAGGACCAAAGGGTTCGGGTTTGATTCCGGTCAAAGCATGTACCTCGGCTGCCGGCTCCTCCCTGGCCCAGGCCCTGGTCGAGGCTCGTGCAGGAGGCAATCAATCAATGTTTCTCTCACATCAATATTTCTCTCTGTCTTTTCCTCTCTCTTCCACTCTGGAAAATATCCTCATGAAGATTTTTTAAAAAAGAGTTAGTGGTCTATAGAGAAACTCACCTGCTGGTAAATTAATATATATTCTTTTCTCATTGGGTAATGAAAGTGTAGTTCCTCACTACATTTTTAAATTTGGATTGCCTAGGAGCCTACTACTAAAACTAGTGTTGAACTGTAATAGCTATTATTAGCCTAGGTTTTTCATTTCATATGATAAGTTTTCATTTTTTATCCCTGTTATATGAGTCTAATTACTTACCTTTCTTTTATTGTATGCCATCACAAAGCTGCCTTAGAAACAAGTAGAGTCTAAATAATAAATACATTTAAAAAATAATAGTGACAATCTAGGCAGACCTATTGCCCTAACTAACTTTGGTTGTATATGTTCCACACACTTTGGTCCATGAAATAAGTCAACCTAACAGGGGCCAGCGGGGTGGTTGCTGCAGGAGTCCTACCCAGCCAGCAGGGGAAATGAGTGAGAAGGAAGAGAGAGCGAGACACAGATTTCCACCGAAGCCAATGTGGCTGTCGAAGCAGACATGGAACAGCCAGGTTGGACATGAGCTACTTCATCGCCAGAGAAGAACTTCACATTCACCAACGTTAGAAACATCTGAAGAGCTGAAATCGCGGGAGTCTGGGTGTATCATGCTGCCCACAACGTGGGATGCATCCAACAGAGTGATGTTCACAGATACAACAGGGAAAGACAAGGTGTTGGCAGCCACTTCAGCTGTTCTTATCACAGACATGATTTCTGCTTGGAATAATCTGAAATTTTCAGAGTCCTGATTTCTTCCTTCCTTTTTTCCTTTTTAGCTTCTTTTTTTTCTTCTTCTACTTTCCTTTTATCCCTTTTAGGGACAAAATCAAATATCAGTGAGAATAAGCTGTGGGTGGTCCATCTGAGAGCATAGCAATTGTGCAGGATTCCAGACAGACTGGCTGGTGTATTATCCCAGCATCAGGCACAATGTCAGCGCTCAATAAGGGTGTGTGGAATTGAATTGAGTCTTTTCCAAGAGGCCACAGAGATTATTGAACCAAAGTAGCAATGAAATCCACAAAACAATTGACAACATACCCATTCATTTGAGAACATCAACCAAATTTGGGGGGGGGGGGAATTACGAATAAGCCATCCAGATGTCAGTGCTCCATACATATTCACTCATAAAGATAATCTTTGATTGGAAGAGTAAAATTCAAATAGAGCATTAAACTCAGTCAACAGAGATTTCTCTCTTTTTTTTAAGCATTAGATCAAATGCATTATCTCACTTAGATTCAGATTTGTGTATATCTCAGGTTGAACAATACAAAGTGCCACAGGGAAAACAGTTGCATCCCTCTGGCTCAAAATATAAAATACAATGAGAGTCATTATTAACCTGGGTAAGGCGTTTATGTCTCTTGAAAGACACCCTTTGAATGGTTTTCTCAGCCTTTAAACAAGTTAGCTCTGGTCTCCCCACCCCCACCCTTTGCTCTGTACAGTCAGGGACACAGATGGCATTACTTTTTAAGAAGAGAGCTGCCTCCAGTATTAGTCTCCCAAGCTACAAATGTGATTTAAAACCTCTCAACCAGCACTTTATCCGTGGCAAGATGCATCACCTACCCCCTGAGAAGTCATGAGTGCAGTCTCCCTTTAAGGGCACTTAAAGTGGACTGAAATTGAATAATCTTTGCAATTTACTAAGGCTATTTCCCTCTGGTATAGAATGAAGTTGGAGATGCAGAATGCTCAGAGAATCAGAGCAAGCCAAAGGATCTGAGGTTTGGAGAAGAGCCCACCACCATTTCGACTCCTTATAACCACCCACCTTCAAGCCACCAATGAAAGAAAAGTATCTGTGCCCACGGATCATTTGAATGATTTCTCTGAATGTGACTCATTTAGATAAAACATATGGAAACTCATTTTGGCAAAAATGAACTGGGGGGAAGGGAAAGCAGGAGGAAAGAAAAATAACCCATCGGACTAGATTACATCAAAAGCAAGGTTTTCTCAGGGTGCCTCTGCAACATTACTTCTATCCTCAATGAATTATTCCACAATTATAAAAACAGCTTATGCTCCATATAAAGACTTTAAAGAATGTTGTGCTTCTTTCATTTGGATTCAAAGGAGACAGAAGGAAATCTTTAGGCCTAAAATGTGGTTATGGTTCTAGAATTTGGAGTACTCCATTTTTTCACTGGGCTGACTCTAATCACATTAATAGGGGTCTGCATTCTCCACTTCCTTGGTGTGGCGTAGGTTCACCCTGTGTGACACAAGCTGAGCTCTCCAAGGACTTTACCAATTGAGCCATTTGCTTGCATGGAAAAAAGGTTGTACCAACGTATAAACTAACCATGAGGATAAGAACTACTGGCCCAAATGTTGTGGCTGGGCGAAGTCATTCTTATCCCCAACATGACACCTTCAAAATGCATGTGAGAGAGTACTTACTTACACACAGTGCTGTGCAGATTGCTGTGTCAATAAAGTTACACAAGTCTGGTCCGTCTGTATTTTTAGGAGCATAGTTTCTGGGGAATACTGGTAAAGTGACAGATCTAAGCATTTTAGTGCACATCCAGGAAGAGGTTTGTGTACATTAGAGGTAGGGTGTGTAGCAAATGCTGCCAGTGCCCCTCCCATGTCCCTTAGAACCTACCTTTGGGCTTTGGATGACCCCAACCAGCAATTTCCTGCATCTCTGGGTTTGAGAGCTTTTCCAGAGTCACAGGAGACCCCTCTGCCCACGTGTGCAGGCCAGGCCAGGAGAACCGGGGGCTGCCGTCAGCCAGTCAACAAAGGGAATTGGAGGATAAATACCTCAGCTCCCTCCTCTCTCAAGTAAAGTAATTCCAAGGCATGTGCTTTCTCAGCATTTCCCCACAGGATTAAGTTTCAGTTGCTCAACTTGGCAGCTAGTTCCCTAACTTACCCTTTATCGGCTGCCTTCCCATCCCTGTATCACATCTCCCTCCTTGACAAAGAAACTCCTTGCAGTTGAATCTTTTCCCCAGGTCAGTTTCTGGAGGAACCAATTGGGACAGGGTGAGTCCATCCTCTAGATGTGGTCAGGAACTACATCCATGAGGGTCCGAATCCAGACAGAATACAGAGAGGGAAACTGTCATCTCTTCTGTGACTAAACTTGGGGGACTCGTGGATATGCTGGTGTGGCAGACACTGCAGGTCACCTGCAACTGTCCCTCCCTCCATAGTCATAGAAACCAATTTGGTTTGGCTGCAACAAGCTCAGAGTAGCTAAGCCCCTCCCTCAGCCGCTGAGGATAGACCAAGCTCAATGCAAGTCAACCCTTGACTGTCCACTCCTGTGTACCAGTCATCTTTAGAGGAGGGCTGTCGACTGAGCGCCAGCCCTGAGACATAAGCAGAATCATGCTGAGGAGCTCATTTTTCTTGGAGAAAATTAGAGGCTTCCTTTTGAACCTTCACCTTCCTTCCTGTTTGAGGCACTACTGGGAGATGCTTGGAATTACTATAGTCATCTTATCACCATGAGAGAAAGGTTGTTGAGTTGCTAAACCAACCTTTGAACCTCCTACCTCCAGACTTCACTCATGAGCTAAATATTAGTCAAAGTTTCTGTGCCCTAACCCAACTTAGCCTGCTTGAATACAGATGCAATTCTAGAACCAGCTCGATGAGGAAGGATGGCTCACAGGAGACAGGGCTCCCATGGGGCAGTGGAATGAGAAAGTCCCATATTATCCTTTTCCAGTGCATCATTCTCATAGTTCCCTTAAAAATTTAACATGAAGAGTTTCCATTTCTTTCCTGGGATACTCTCCTATAAACCATCCCTATGCAATTTCAAGCTGCTTAACACAACTTAGGGTCTTAGGCCTGCTTCTGCCTCTGCCTGGATTGTTCTCCCATAGGTCCTCGTGGCACCCTCCTTCACTTCCTCCAGGTCTCTGATCAATTGCCACCTCCTCAGTGACAATCCCCTATGAAATGGAACTACCCTTGCTCTCATCCTCTCCTCTCAAAGAAAGAATGGGTGGGGAAGAATGAGATTTGGCCCAGGAAGCACTAAGGTCATTACCATCACTATAATTGGTGCATTAAAGTTTATGATGTGGTCCAAAGTGGCCACGTTATTAAGAGCTGATGCTACAGGTTCATGCACCATTTAAGAGGCTGCCTGGGTCAATGAAAGGTCAGGAAGCCTATTCGCTGCCATGTTCAAGCATGATGCACACAGAGATATTGTGTCATTTTAAAGTCCCCCGAGTCACCTACCTCTAGCAATCCAGTAGTTAATATTAAGGAACCATCCTTTTGTTGGACCAAATGTCTTGGCCAGAGCTGGTCTGCTTTCCCTTTGTTTTGAGGAGATGGAGAACAGTTGAGATATATGTCTTAATTGCCATATTTAAAAATTGTCACCAAATCACCTCTTTCCCCTCAGGAGGAACAAGAGAAGAAGAAAGAATCGCTCTGGGCCAATATATCTAACTCACTCATTGAAATCTCTACGTTGATAACATAAAGCATCTCAAACTCCATATGACTGGCAGACACAATTTGGAGGTGTTAGAGGATATTTCATAACCTTCCATTCCCTGTCCCAAAATGAACTTTGAGTTTGAGGTTGAAAGATGGAATAATATCACCTTGTTAGCTAGCATCACTCACCTGAAACAGGATCCCAAAGTCTACTCATAAGAGAACTCTGAAGCACCTAACTGGAATATTCCAATAATTAGACTACAATGCCCCTTGCACTTTTCAAAATACTAGAATGAACATAAAGAAGAGCTAACCCAATCACCGCTTTTTCCAGGTGAGGAATCTAAGACCTGGAGCAAGGTCATATAGCAAGCTCGCAGCAACCCAGTCTCATGTTTTCAGGCAGGTCCTGTTTCCACTGGACCATGCTAGGTTCCAAGCTATGGTTGTAATGGGTCATCCACAAAGTAATTCTCCCTGCTTTCAGTCTCTAACTACTGTAGATTCCCTTCAGAAATGAATTTTTCTCTCTCAGTGGGCTTGGGCTGCCGTAATAAAATATCATAGACTGGTTGGCTTAAACACAGAAATTTGTTTTCTCGCAGTCATGGAAGCTAGAAGTCCAAGATCAAGGAGTCAGCAGGGTCAGTGTCTGGTGAGAGCTCTCTTCTTGGTTGCAGATATCCACCTTCTCACATGGCCTTTCCTCTGTTGCAGTTATGGGAAGTGGGAGGAGAGAGGGGAGGGGAGGGAGAGAGAGAGAAAGAAAAGTCTCTCTCATCTCTCTTATAAATTTACCAGTTGTATAAAATTGTTAACCTCATTTAATTTCAATTACCTCTTAAATCTTTATTTCCAAATATAGCTGCATTTAGTTTAGGACTGAAATATATGAATGTGAGGGGAGGAGGACACACAACTCAGTCCTCAACACTTTCCCAACCTGCTACATAAGAATCTGGTTTTATAAACCTTGAACTCCAACTAGGCATTTGAACACCATCAAATTGTATTAAGAATATCATGTATTGTTTTTAAATACAGCAAGAGCAGGAAAATTGCTACAACATTTATTCTTCCAGAGAAGGCAAAGTATTCAATTAACTCAACACAGCCGACCCTAATTTACTATGTCTAAGTAAAGTGAGTCTTGAGCATCTGTTTTGTGTGAATAAGGAAAACAAACACTTTAGCGTACCACTTCTTAATTTTAATAACGTCTGGATACAATAGAGCAACTACTGTCTGTATTGATGTACTATTAAACTTGTTAAAGTGAGACTTAACACACATTGTTTTCACTGGAGACCAGGCTGCCAACTAAATACTGACCAGTTGGTGAGCTGAGTGTCTGATAGCAAGGAAGCCCGACAACAACGTCATTACTGATAAGGTTAATTTAATCAGCTACTTCTGCTAAGTGCCTATGAGTCACTCCCAAAATCTAAAACACAAACAGAAGCCAATGACCTGTCTAAAGCTAAGTCATCATAGCAGAGAAAAATAAGTTTTAGGAATCTCAGTATTTAAATCCAATCAATTCTGATTTTGAGTTCTTTTCCCTACTTGGGCATACTTTTTCTT
Source organism: Myotis lucifugus (assembly GCF_000147115.1). Classification (NCBI taxonomy): domain Eukaryota; kingdom Metazoa; phylum Chordata; class Mammalia; order Chiroptera; family Vespertilionidae; genus Myotis; species Myotis lucifugus. The sequence continues at coordinate 202,169 of NW_005871343.1, read as the reverse complement.
TTTGTAGTTGTGTGGATACTCACACTATAATGAATAAAGGAGACATTTTAAAAGTATATATACAGAATGGTCAGTTTAGGGACTGGTGTAAAGGGAGAATTGCAGACTGTTGAAGCAGAGGCAATGAATTATGAAGGCAGTTCAATTAAAGGAAAGCTGGTGACTTCGAAAATATCTGTACAACCAATGGTTTCCCTTAGGGACTTTGAAATAACACCACCTGTGGCTTATGGTTCAGGGCCTGGGCATATTAATGGATAGCACTTAATCAGTCAGAGGAAAATGCTGAGTCAGAAGCTGAAGAGGAGAAGTGAAAATCCTAAGTATATCTAGAAAGTTTCCACAGGAAAAAGTCAAACTTGCTGCTAATGATGACAACGATGATGATGATGGTGGTGATGGTGATGGCAGAAATAGAAGAAGAAGAAGAAGAAGAAGAAGAAGAAGAAGAAGAAGAAGAAGAAGAAGAAGAAGAAGGAGGAGGAGGAGGAGGAGGAGGAGGAGGAGGAGGAGGAGGAGAAAAAGGGGAAGGGGAAGGGGAAGGGGAAGGGGAAGGGGAAAGAGAAG